>NC_140538.1:31574167-31826010 GCF_057382185.1 Mchenga conophoros | reverse complement strand
CAAATGCATGTAACAGTGAGAAACGCACTGTCTTGGCGAAAGAAAGCGTTTTTGTACAACTTCATAGAAATAGCTGTAACTTTTGATAGAAGACTCGGATACACATGTTTATGGCTTTATCTTATAGAACTCAAGGTTCCCGTGCTGGGAAAACAGGTTTTGCAGCTGTTTGAGCTAAGATTTCCAAGTTATTCACATAATGAAAACCTATACTTTGTTTCGGTCGAGATCCCCATTCAAATGCATGTAACAGTGAGAAACGCACTGTCTTGGCGAAAGAAAGCGTTTTTGTACAACTTCATAGAAATAGCTGTAACTTTTGATAGAAGACTCGGATACACATGTTTATGGCTTTATCTTATAGAACTCAAGGTTCCCGTGCTGGGAAAACAGGTTTTGCAGCTGTTTGAGCTAAGATTTCCAAGTTATTCACATAATGAAAACCTATACTTTGTTTCGGTCGAGTTCCCCATTCAAATGCATGTAACAGTGAGAAACGCACTGTCTTGGCGAAAGAAAGCGTTTTTGTACAACTTCATAGAAATAGCTGTAACTTTTGATAGAAGACTCGGATACACATGTTTATGGCTTTATCTTATAGAACTCAAGGTTCCCGTGCTGGGAAAACAGGTTTTGCAGCTGTTTGAGCTAAGATTTCCAAGTTATTCACATAATGAAAACCTATACTTTGTTTCGGTCGAGATCCCCATTCAAATGCATGTAACAGTGAGAAACGCACTGTCTTGGCGAAAGAAAGCGTTTTTGTACAACTTCATAGAAATAGCTGTAACTTTTGATAGAAGACTCGGATACACATGTTTATGGCTTTATCTTATAGAACTCAAGGTTCCCGTGCTGGGAAAACAGGTTTTGCAGCTGTTTGAGCTAAGATTTCCAAGTTATTCACATAATGAAAACCTATACTTTGTTTCGGTCGAGATCCCCATTCAAATGCATGTAACAGTGAGAAACGCACTGTCTTGGCGAAAGAAAGCGTTTTTGTACAACTTCATAGAAATAGCTGTAACTTTTGATAGAAGACTCGGATACACATGTTTATGGCTTTATCTTATAGAACTCAAGGTTCCCGTGCTGGGAAAACAGGTTTTGCAGCTGTTTGAGCTAAGATTTCCAAGTTATTCACATAATGAAAACCTATACTTTGTTTCGGTCGAGATCCCCATTCAAATGCATGTAACAGTGAGAAACGCACTGTCTTGGCGAAAGAAAGCGTTTTTGTACAACTTCATAGAAATAGCTGTAACTTTTGATAGAAGACTCGGATACACATGTTTATGGCTTTATCTTATAGAACTCAAGGTTCCCGTGCTGGGAAAACAGGTTTTGCAGCTGTTTGAGCTAAGATTTCCAAGTTATTCACATAATGAAAACCTATACTTTGTTTCGGTCGAGATCCCCATTCAAATGCATGTAACAGTGAGAAACGCACTGTCTTGGCGAAAGAAAGCGTTTTTGTACAACTTCATAGAAATAGCTGTAACTTTTGATAGAAGACTCGGATACACATGTTTATGGCTTTATCTTATAGAACTCAAGGTTCCCGTGCTGGGAAAACAGGTTTTGCAGCTGTTTGAGCTAAGATTTCCAAGTTATTCACATAATGAAAACCTATACTTTGTTTCGGTCGAGTTCCCCATTCAAATGCATGTAACAGTGAGAAACGCACTGTCTTGGCGAAAGAAAGCGTTTTTGTACAACTTCATAGAAATAGCTGTAACTTTTGATAGAAGACTCGGATACACATGTTTATGGCTTTATCTTATAGAACTCAAGGTTCCCGTGCTGGGAAAACAGGTTTTGCAGCTGTTTGAGCTAAGATTTCCAAGTTATTCACATAATGAAAACCTATACTTTGTTTCGGTCGAGAGATCCCCATTCAAATGCATGTAACAGTGAGAAACGCACTGTCTTGGCGAAAGAAAGCGTTTTTGTACAACTTCATAGAAATAGCTGTAACTTTTGATAGAAGACTCGGATACACATGTTTATGGCTTTATCTTATAGAACTCAAGGTTCCCGTGCTGGGAAAACAGGTTTTGCAGCTGTTTGAGCTAAGATTTCCAAGTTATTCACATAATGAAAACCTATACTTTGTTTCGGTCGAGATCCCCATTCAAATGCATGTAACAGTGAGAAACGCACTGTCTTGGCGAAAGAAAGCGTTTTTGTACAACTTCATAGAAATAGCTGTAACTTTTGATAGAAGACTCGGATACACATGTTTATGGCTTTATCTTATAGAACTCAAGGTTCCCGTGCTGGGAAAACAGGTTTTGCAGCTGTTTGAGCTAAGATTTCCAAGTTATTCACATAATGAAAACCTATACTTTGTTTCGGTCGAGATCCCCATTCAAATGCATGTAACAGTGAGAAACGCACTGTCTTGGCGAAAGAAAGCGTTTTTGTACAACTTCATAGAAATAGCTGTAACTTTTGATAGAAGACTCGGATACACATGTTTATGGCTTTATCTTATAGAACTCAAGGTTCCCGTGCTGGGAAAACAGGTTTTGCAGCTGTTTGAGCTAAGATTTCCAAGTTATTCACATAATGAAAACCTATACTTTGTTTCGGTCGAGTTCCCCATTCAAATGCATGTAACAGTGAGAAACGCACTGTCTTGGCGAAAGAAAGCGTTTTTGTACAACTTCATAGAAATAGCTGTAACTTTTGATAGAAGACTCGGATACACATGTTTATGGCTTTATCTTATAGAACTCAAGGTTCCCGTGCTGGGAAAACAGGTTTTGCAGCTGTTTGAGCTAAGATTTCCAAGTTATTCACATAATGAAAACCTATACTTTGTTTCGGTCGAGATCCCCATTCAAATGCATGTAACAGTGAGAAACGCACTGTCTTGGCGAAAGAAAGCGTTTTTGTACAACTTCATAGAAATAGCTGTAACTTTTGATAGAAGACTCGGATACACATGTTTATGGCTTTATCTTATAGAACTCAAGGTTCCCGTGCTGGGAAAACAGGTTTTGCAGCTGTTTGAGCTAAGATTTCCAAGTTATTCACATAATGAAAACCTATACTTTGTTTCGGTCGAGATCCCCATTCAAATGCATGTAACAGTGAGAAACGCACTGTCTTGGCGAAAGAAAGCGTTTTTGTACAACTTCATAGAAATAGCTGTAACTTTTGATAGAAGACTCGGATACACATGTTTATGGCTTTATCTTATAGAACTCAAGGTTCCCGTGCTGGGAAAACAGGTTTTGCAGCTGTTTGAGCTAAGATTTCCAAGTTATTCACATAATGAAAACCTATACTTTGTTTCGGTCGAGATCCCCATTCAAATGCATGTAACAGTGAGAAACGCACTGTCTTGGCGAAAGAAAGCGTTTTTGTACAACTTCATAGAAATAGCTGTAACTTTTGATAGAAGACTCGGATACACATGTTTATGGCTTTATCTTATAGAACTCAAGGTTCCCGTGCTGGGAAAACAGGTTTTGCAGCTGTTTGAGCTAAGATTTCCAAGTTATTCACATAATGAAAACCTATACTTTGTTTCGGTCGAGATCCCCATTCAAATGCATGTAACAGTGAGAAACGCACTGTCTTGGCGAAAGAAAGCGTTTTTGTACAACTTCATAGAAATAGCTGTAACTTTTGATAGAAGACTCGGATACACATGTTTATGGCTTTATCTTATAGAACTCAAGGTTCCCGTGCTGGGAAAACAGGTTTTGCAGCTGTTTGAGCTAAGATTTCCAAGTTATTCACATAATGAAAACCTATACTTTGTTTCGGTCGAGATCCCCATTCAAATGCATGTAACAGTGAGAAACGCACTGTCTTGGCGAAAGAAAGCGTTTTTGTACAACTTCATAGAAATAGCTGTAACTTTTGATAGAAGACTCGGATACACATGTTTATGGCTTTATCTTATAGAACTCAAGGTTCCCGTGCTGGGAAAACAGGTTTTGCAGCTGTTTGAGCTAAGATTTCCAAGTTATTCACATAATGAAAACCTATACTTTGTTTCGGTCGAGATCCCCATTCAAATGCATGTAACAGTGAGAAACGCACTGTCTTGGCGAAAGAAAGCGTTTTTGTACAACTTCATAGAAATAGCTGTAACTTTTGATAGAAGACTCGGATACACATGTTTATGGCTTTATCTTATAGAACTCAAGGTTCCCGTGCTGGGAAAACAGGTTTTGCAGCTGTTTGAGCTAAGATTTCCAAGTTATTCACATAATGAAAACCTATACTTTGTTTCGGTCGAGATCCCCATTCAAATGCATGTAACAGTGAGAAACGCACTGTCTTGGCGAAAGAAAGCGTTTTTGTACAACTTCATAGAAATAGCTGTAACTTTTGATAGAAGACTCGGATACACATGTTTATGGCTTTATCTTATAGAACTCAAGGTTCCCGTGCTGGGAAAACAGGTTTTGCAGCTGTTTGAGCTAAGATTTCCAAGTTATTCACATAATGAAAACCTATACTTTGTTTCGGTCGAGATCCCCATTCAAATGCATGTAACAGTGAGAAACGCACTGTCTTGGCGAAAGAAAGCGTTTTTGTACAACTTCATAGAAATAGCTGTAACTTTTGATAGAAGACTCGGATACACATGTTTATGGCTTTATCTTATAGAACTCAAGGTTCCCGTGCTGGGAAAACAGGTTTTGCAGCTGTTTGAGCTAAGATTTCCAAGTTATTCACATAATGAAAACCTATACTTTGTTTCGGTCGAGATCCCCATTCAAATGCATGTAACAGTGAGAAACGCACTGTCTTGGCGAAAGAAAGCGTTTTTGTACAACTTCATAGAAATAGCTGTAACTTTTGATAGAAGACTCGGATACACATGTTTATGGCTTTATCTTATAGAACTCAAGGTTCCCGTGCTGGGAAAACAGGTTTTGCAGCTGTTTGAGCTAAGATTTCCAAGTTATTCACATAATGAAAACCTATACTTTGTTTCGGTCGAGTTCCCCATTCAAATGCATGTAACAGTGAGAAACGCACTGTCTTGGCGAAAGAAAGCGTTTTTGTACAACTTCATAGAAATAGCTGTAACTTTTGATAGAAGACTCGGATACACATGTTTATGGCTTTATCTTATAGAACTCAAGGTTCCCGTGCTGGGAAAACAGGTTTTGCAGCTGTTTGAGCTAAGATTTCCAAGTTATTCACATAATGAAAACCTATACTTTGTTTCGGTCGAGATCCCCATTCAAATGCATGTAACAGTGAGAAACGCACTGTCTTGGCGAAAGAAAGCGTTTTTGTACAACTTCATAGAAATAGCTGTAACTTTTGATAGAAGACTCGGATACACATGTTTATGGCTTTATCTTATAGAACTCAAGGTTCCCGTGCTGGGAAAACAGGTTTTGCAGCTGTTTGAGCTAAGATTTCCAAGTTATTCACATAATGAAAACCTATACTTTGTTTCGGTCGAGTTCCCCATTCAAATGCATGTAACAGTGAGAAACGCACTGTCTTGGCGAAAGAAAGCGTTTTTGTACAACTTCATAGAAATAGCTGTAACTTTTGATAGAAGACTCGGATACACATGTTTATGGCTTTATCTTATAGAACTCAAGGTTCCCGTGCTGGGAAAACAGGTTTTGCAGCTGTTTGAGCTAAGATTTCCAAGTTATTCACATAATGAAAACCTATACTTTGTTTCGGTCGAGTTCCCCATTCAAATGCATGTAACAGTGAGAAACGCACTGTCTTGGCGAAAGAAAGCGTTTTTGTACAACTTCATAGAAATAGCTGTAACTTTTGATAGAAGACTCGGATACACATGTTTATGGCTTTATCTTATAGAACTCAAGGTTCCCGTGCTGGGAAAACAGGTTTTGCAGCTGTTTGAGCTAAGATTTCCAAGTTATTCACATAATGAAAACCTATACTTTGTTTCGGTCGAGTTCCCCATTCAAATGCATGTAACAGTGAGAAACGCACTGTCTTGGCGAAAGAAAGCGTTTTTGTACAACTTCATAGAAATAGCTGTAACTTTTGATAGAAGACTCGGATACACATGTTTATGGCTTTATCTTATAGAACTCAAGGTTCCCGTGCTGGGAAAACAGGTTTTGCAGCTGTTTGAGCTAAGATTTCCAAGTTATTCACATAATGAAAACCTATACTTTGTTTCGGTCGAGTTCCCCATTCAAATGCATGTAACAGTGAGAAACGCACTGTCTTGGCGAAAGAAAGCGTTTTTGTACAACTTCATAGAAATAGCTGTAACTTTTGATAGAAGACTCGGATACACATGTTTATGGCTTTATCTTATAGAACTCAAGGTTCCCGTGCTGGGAAAACAGGTTTTGCAGCTGTTTGAGCTAAGATTTCCAAGTTATTCACATAATGAAAACCTATACTTTGTTTCGGTCGAGATCCCCATTCAAATGCATGTAACAGTGAGAAACGCACTGTCTTGGCGAAAGAAAGCGTTTTTGTACAACTTCATAGAAATAGCTGTAACTTTTGATAGAAGACTCGGATACACATGTTTATGGCTTTATCTTATAGAACTCAAGGTTCCCGTGCTGGGAAAACAGGTTTTGCAGCTGTTTGAGCTAAGATTTCCAAGTTATTCACATAATGAAAACCTATACTTTGTTTCGGTCGAGATCCCCATTCAAATGCATGTAACAGTGAGAAACGCACTGTCTTGGCGAAAGAAAGCGTTTTTGTACAACTTCATAGAAATAGCTGTAACTTTTGATAGAAGACTCGGATACACATGTTTATGGCTTTATCTTATAGAACTCAAGGTTCCTGTGCTGGGAAAACAGGTTTTGCAGCTGTTTGAGCTAAGATTTCCAAGTTATTCACATAATGAAAACCTATACTTTGTTTCGGTCGAGATCCCCATTCAAATGCATGTAACAGTGAGAAACGCACTGTCTTGGCGAAAGAAAGCGTTTTTGTACAACTTCATAGAAATAGCTGTAACTTTTGATAGAAGACTCGGATACACATGTTTATGGCTTTATCTTTTAGAACTCAAGGTTCCCGTGCTGGGAAAACAGGTTTTGCAGCTGTTTGAGCTAAGATTTCCAAGTTATTCACATAATGAAAACCTATACTTTGTTTCGGTCGAGATCCCCATTCAAATGCATGTAACAGTGAGAAACGCACTGTCTTGGCGAAAGAAAGCGTTTTTGTACAACTTCATAGAAATAGCTGTAACTTTTGATAGAAGACTCGGATACACATGTTTATGGCTTTATCTTTTAGAACTCAAGGTTCCCGTGCTGGGAAAACAGGTTTTGCAGCTGTTTGAGCTAAGATTTCCAAGTTATTCACATAATGAAAACCTATACTTTGTTTCGGTCGAGTTCCCCATTCAAATGCATGTAACAGTGAGAAACGCACTGTCTTGGCGAAAGAAAGCGTTTTTGTACAACTTCATAGAAATAGCTGTAACTTTTGATAGAAGACTCGGATACACATGTTTATGGCTTTATCTTTTAGAACTCAAGGTTCCCGTGCTGGGAAAACAGGTTTTGCAGCTGTTTGAGCTAAGATTTCCAAGTTATTCACATAATGAAAACCTATACTTTGTTTCGGTCGAGATCCCCATTCAAATGCATGTAACAGTGAGAAACGCACTGTCTTGGCGAAAGAAAGCGTTTTTGTACAACTTCATAGAAATAGCTGTAACTTTTGATAGAAGACTCGGATACACATGTTTATGGCTTTATCTTTTAGAACTCAAGGTTCCCGTGCTGGGAAAACAGGTTTTGCAGCTGTTTGAGCTAAGATTTCCAAGTTATTCACATAATGAAAACCTATACTTTGTTTCGGTCGAGTTCCCCATTCAAATGCATGTAACAGTGAGAAACGCACTGTCTTGGCGAAAGAAAGCGTTTTTGTACAACTTCATAGAAATAGCTGTAACTTTTGATAGAAGACTCGGATACACATGTTTATGGCTTTATCTTATAGAACTCAAGGTTCCCGTGCTGGGAAAACAGGTTTTGCAGCTGTTTGAGCTAAGATTTCCAAGTTATTCACATAATGAAAACCTATACTTTGTTTCGGTCGAGATCCCCATTCAAATGCATGTAACAGTGAGAAACGCACTGTCTTGGCGAAAGAAAGCGTTTTTGTACAACTTCATAGAAATAGCTGTAACTTTTGATAGAAGACTCGGATACACATGTTTATGGCTTTATCTTATAGAACTCAAGGTTCCCGTGCTGGGAAAACAGGTTTTGCAGCTGTTTGAGCTAAGATTTCCAAGTTATTCACATAATGAAAACCTATACTTTGTTTCGGTCGAGTTCCCCATTCAAATGCATGTAACAGTGAGAAACGCACTGTCTTGGCGAAAGAAAGCGTTTTTGTACAACTTCATAGAAATAGCTGTAACTTTTGATAGAAGACTCGGATACACATGTTTATGGCTTTATCTTATAGAACTCAAGGTTCCCGTGCTGGGAAAACAGGTTTTGCAGCTGTTTGAGCTAAGATTTCCAAGTTATTCACATAATGAAAACCTATACTTTGTTTCGGTCGAGTTCCCCATTCAAATGCATGTAACAGTGAGAAACGCACTGTCTTGGCGAAAGAAAGCGTTTTTGTACAACTTCATAGAAATAGCTGTAACTTTTGATAGAAGACTCGGATACACATGTTTATGGCTTTATCTTATAGAACTCAAGGTTCCCGTGCTGGGAAAACAGGTTTTGCAGCTGTTTGAGCTAAGATTTCCAAGTTATTCACATAATGAAAACCTATACTTTGTTTCGGTCGAGATCCCCATTCAAATGCATGTAACAGTGAGAAACGCACTGTCTTGGCGAAAGAAAGCGTTTTTGTACAACTTCATAGAAATAGCTGTAACTTTTGATAGAAGACTCGGATACACATGTTTATGGCTTTATCTTATAGAACTCAAGGTTCCCGTGCTGGGAAAACAGGTTTTGCAGCTGTTTGAGCTAAGATTTCCAAGTTATTCACATAATGAAAACCTATACTTTGTTTCGGTCGAGATCCCCATTCAAATGCATGTAACAGTGAGAAACGCACTGTCTTGGCGAAAGAAAGCGTTTTTGTACAACTTCATAGAAATAGCTGTAACTTTTGATAGAAGACTCGGATACACATGTTTATGGCTTTATCTTATAGAACTCAAGGTTCCTGTGCTGGGAAAACAGGTTTTGCAGCTGTTTGAGCTAAGATTTCCAAGTTATTCACATAATGAAAACCTATACTTTGTTTCGGTCGAGATCCCCATTCAAATGCATGTAACAGTGAGAAACGCACTGTCTTGGCGAAAGAAAGCGTTTTTGTACAACTTCATAGAAATAGCTGTAACTTTTGATAGAAGACTCGGATACACATGTTTATGGCTTTATCTTTTAGAACTCAAGGTTCCCGTGCTGGGAAAACAGGTTTTGCAGCTGTTTGAGCTAAGATTTCCAAGTTATTCACATAATGAAAACCTATACTTTGTTTCGGTCGAGATCCCCATTCAAATGCATGTAACAGTGAGAAACGCACTGTCTTGGCGAAAGAAAGCGTTTTTGTACAACTTCATAGAAATAGCTGTAACTTTTGATAGAAGACTCGGATACACATGTTTATGGCTTTATCTTTTAGAACTCAAGGTTCCCGTGCTGGGAAAACAGGTTTTGCAGCTGTTTGAGCTAAGATTTCCAAGTTATTCACATAATGAAAACCTATACTTTGTTTCGGTCGAGTTCCCCATTCAAATGCATGTAACAGTGAGAAACGCACTGTCTTGGCGAAAGAAAGCGTTTTTGTACAACTTCATAGAAATAGCTGTAACTTTTGATAGAAGACTCGGATACACATGTTTATGGCTTTATCTTATAGAACTCAAGGTTCCCGTGCTGGGAAAACAGGTTTTGCAGCTGTTTGAGCTAAGATTTCCAAGTTATTCACATAATGAAAACCTATACTTTGTTTCGGTCGAGATCCCCATTCAAATGCATGTAACAGTGAGAAACGCACTGTCTTGGCGAAAGAAAGCGTTTTTGTACAACTTCATAGAAATAGCTGTAACTTTTGATAGAAGACTCGGATACACATGTTTATGGCTTTATCTTATAGAACTCAAGGTTCCCGTGCTGGGAAAACAGGTTTTGCAGCTGTTTGAGCTAAGATTTCCAAGTTATTCACATAATGAAAACCTATACTTTGTTTCGGTCGAGTTCCCCATTCAAATGCATGTAACAGTGAGAAACGCACTGTCTTGGCGAAAGAAAGCGTTTTTGTACAACTTCATAGAAATAGCTGTAACTTTTGATAGAAGACTCGGATACACATGTTTATGGCTTTATCTTATAGAACTCAAGGTTCCCGTGCTGGGAAAACAGGTTTTGCAGCTGTTTGAGCTAAGATTTCCAAGTTATTCACATAATGAAAACCTATACTTTGTTTCGGTCGAGATCCCCATTCAAATGCATGTAACAGTGAGAAACGCACTGTCTTGGCGAAAGAAAGCGTTTTTGTACAACTTCATAGAAATAGCTGTAACTTTTGATAGAAGACTCGGATACACATGTTTATGGCTTTATCTTATAGAACTCAAGGTTCCTGTGCTGGGAAAACAGGTTTTGCAGCTGTTTGAGCTAAGATTTCCAAGTTATTCACATAATGAAAACCTATACTTTGTTTCGGTCGAGATCCCCATTCAAATGCATGTAACAGTGAGAAACGCACTGTCTTGGCGAAAGAAAGCGTTTTTGTACAACTTCATAGAAATAGCTGTAACTTTTGATAGAAGACTCGGATACACATGTTTATGGCTTTATCTTATAGAACTCAAGGTTCCCGTGCTGGGAAAACAGGTTTTGCAGCTGTTTGAGCTAAGATTTCCAAGTTATTCACATAATGAAAACCTATACTTTGTTTCGGTCGAGTTCCCCATTCAAATGCATGTAACAGTGAGAAACGCACTGTCTTGGCGAAAGAAAGCGTTTTTGTACAACTTCATAGAAATAGCTGTAACTTTTGATAGAAGACTCGGATACACATGTTTATGGCTTTATCTTATAGAACTCAAGGTTCCCGTGCTGGGAAAACAGGTTTTGCAGCTGTTTGAGCTAAGATTTCCAAGTTATTCACATAATGAAAACCTATACTTTGTTTCGGTCGAGATCCCCATTCAAATGCATGTAACAGTGAGAAACGCACTGTCTTGGCGAAAGAAAGCGTTTTTGTACAACTTCATAGAAATAGCTGTAACTTTTGATAGAAGACTCGGATACACATGTTTATGGCTTTATCTTTTAGAACTCAAGGTTCCCGTGCTGGGAAAACAGGTTTTGCAGCTGTTTGAGCTAAGATTTCCAAGTTATTCACATAATGAAAACCTATACTTTGTTTCGGTCGAGATCCCCATTCAAATGCATGTAACAGTGAGAAACGCACTGTCTTGGCGAAAGAAAGCGTTTTTGTACAACTTCATAGAAATAGCTGTAACTTTTGATAGAAGACTCGGATACACATGTTTATGGCTTTATCTTTTAGAACTCAAGGTTCCCGTGCTGGGAAAACAGGTTTTGCAGCTGTTTGAGCTAAGATTTCCAAGTTATTCACATAATGAAAACCTATACTTTGTTTCGGTCGAGTTCCCCATTCAAATGCATGTAACAGTGAGAAACGCACTGTCTTGGCGAAAGAAAGCGTTTTTGTACAACTTCATAGAAATAGCTGTAACTTTTGATAGAAGACTCGGATACACATGTTTATGGCTTTATCTTATAGAACTCAAGGTTCCCGTGCTGGGAAAACAGGTTTTGCAGCTGTTTGAGCTAAGATTTTCAAGTTATTAACATAATGAAAACCTATACTTTGTTTCGGTCGAGATCCCCATTCAAATGCATGTAACAGTGAGAAACGCACTGTCTTGGCGAAAGAAAGCGTTTTTGTACAACTTCATAGAAATAGCTGTAACTTTTGATAGAAGACTCGGATACACATGTTTATGGCTTTATCTTATAGAACTCAAGGTTCCCGTGCTGGGAAAACAGGTTTTGCAGCTGTTTGAGCTAAGATTTCCAAGTTATTCACATAATGAAAACCTATACTTTGTTTCGGTCGAGTTCCCCATTCAAATGCATGTAACAGTGAGAAACGCACTGTCTTGGCGAAAGAAAGCGTTTTTGTACAACTTCATAGAAATAGCTGTAACTTTTGATAGAAGACTCGGATACACATGTTTATGGCTTTATCTTATAGAACTCAAGGTTCCCGTGCTGGGAAAACAGGTTTTGCAGCTGTTTGAGCTAAGATTTCCAAGTTATTCACATAATGAAAACCTATACTTTGTTTCGGTCGAGTTCCCCATTCAAATGCATGTAACAGTGAGAAACGCACTGTCTTGGCGAAAGAAAGCGTTTTTGTACAACTTCATAGAAATAGCTGTAACTTTTGATAGAAGACTCGGATACACATGTTTATGGCTTTATCTTATAGAACTCAAGGTTCCCGTGCTGGGAAAACAGGTTTTGCAGCTGTTTGAGCTAAGATTTCCAAGTTATTCACATAATGAAAACCTATACTTTGTTTCGGTCGAGATCCCCATTCAAATGCATGTAACAGTGAGAAACGCACTGTCTTGGCGAAAGAAAGCGTTTTTGTACAACTTCATAGAAATAGCTGTAACTTTTGATAGAAGACTCGGATACACATGTTTATGGCTTTATCTTATAGAACTCAAGGTTCCCGTGCTGGGAAAACAGGTTTTGCAGCTGTTTGAGCTAAGATTTCCAAGTTATTCACATAATGAAAACCTATACTTTGTTTCGGTCGAGATCCCCATTCAAATGCATGTAACAGTGAGAAACGCACTGTCTTGGCGAAAGAAAGCGTTTTTGTACAACTTCATAGAAATAGCTGTAACTTTTGATAGAAGACTCGGATACACATGTTTATGGCTTTATCTTATAGAACTCAAGGTTCCTGTGCTGGGAAAACAGGTTTTGCAGCTGTTTGAGCTAAGATTTCCAAGTTATTCACATAATGAAAACCTATACTTTGTTTCGGTCGAGATCCCCATTCAAATGCATGTAACAGTGAGAAACGCACTGTCTTGGCGAAAGAAAGCGTTTTTGTACAACTTCATAGAAATAGCTGTAACTTTTGATAGAAGACTCGGATACACATGTTTATGGTTTTATCTTATAGAACTCAAGGTTCCCGTGCTGGGAAAACAGGTTTTGCAGCTGTTTGAGCTAAGATTTCCAAGTTATTCACATAATGAAAACCTATACTTTGTTTCGGTCGAGATCCCCATTCAAATGCATGTAACAGTGAGAAACGCACTGTCTTGGCGAAAGAAAGCGTTTTTGTACAACTTCATAGAAATAGCTGTAACTTTTGATAGAAGACTCGGATACACATGTTTATGGTTTTATCTTATAGAACTCAAGGTTCCCGTGCTGGGAAAACAGGTTTTGCAGCTGTTTGAGCTAAGATTTCCAAGTTATTCACATAATGAAAACCTATACTTTGTTTCGGTCGAGTTCCCCATTCAAATGCATGTAACAGTGAGAAACGCACTGTCTTGGCGAAAGAAAGCGTTTTTGTACAACTTCATAGAAATAGCTGTAACTTTTGATAGAAGACTCGGATACACATGTTTATGGCTTTATCTTATAGAACTCAAGGTTCCTGTGCTGGGAAAACAGGTTTTGCAGCTGTTTGAGCTAAGATTTCCAAGTTATTCACATAATGAAAACCTATACTTTGTTTCGGTCGAGATCCCCATTCAAATGCATGTAACAGTGAGAAACGCACTGTCTTGGCGAAAGAAAGCGTTTTTGTACAACTTCATAGAAATAGCTGTAACTTTTGATAGAAGACTCGGATACACATGTTTATGGCTTTATCTTATAGAACTCAAGGTTCCCGTGCTGGGAAAACAGGTTTTGCAGCTGTTTGAGCTAAGATTTCCAAGTTATTCACATAATGAAAACCTATACTTTGTTTCGGTCGAGTTCCCCATTCAAATGCATGTAACAGTGAGAAACGCACTGTCTTGGCGAAAGAAAGCGTTTTTGTACAACTTCATAGAAATAGCTGTAACTTTTGATAGAAGACTCGGATACACATGTTTATGGCTTTATCTTATAGAACTCAAGGTTCCCGTGCTGGGAAAACAGGTTTTGCAGCTGTTTGAGCTAAGATTTCCAAGTTATTCACATAATGAAAACCTATACTTTGTTTCGGTCGAGATCCCCATTCAAATGCATGTAACAGTGAGAAACGCACTGTCTTGGCGAAAGAAAGCGTTTTTGTACAACTTCATAGAAATAGCTGTAACTTTTGATAGAAGACTCGGATACACATGTTTATGGCTTTATCTTATAGAACTCAAGGTTCCTGTGCTGGGAAAACAGGTTTTGCAGCTGTTTGAGCTAAGATTTCCAAGTTATTCACATAATGAAAACCTATACTTTGTTTCGGTCGAGATCCCCATTCAAATGCATGTAACAGTGAGAAACGCACTGTCTTGGCGAAAGAAAGCGTTTTTGTACAACTTCATAGAAATAGCTGTAACTTTTGATAGAAGACTCGGATACACATGTTTATGGTTTTATCTTATAGAACTCAAGGTTCCCGTGCTGGGAAAACAGGTTTTGCAGCTGTTTGAGCTAAGATTTCCAAGTTATTCACATAATGAAAACCTATACTTTGTTTCGGTCGAGTTCCCCATTCAAATGCATGTAACAGTGAGAAACGCACTGTCTTGGCGAAAGAAAGCGTTTTTGTACAACTTCATAGAAATAGCTGTAACTTTTGATAGAAGACTCGGATACACATGTTTATGGCTTTATCTTATAGAACTCAAGGTTCCCGTGCTGGGAAAACAGGTTTTGCAGCTGTTTGAGCTAAGATTTCCAAGTTATTCACATAATGAAAACCTATACTTTGTTTCGGTCGAGTTCCCCATTCAAATGCATGTAACAGTGAGAAACGCACTGTCTTGGCGAAAGAAAGCGTTTTTGTACAACTTCATAGAAATAGCTGTAACTTTTGATAGAAGACTCGGATACACATGTTTATGGCTTTATCTTATAGAACTCAAGGTTCCCGTGCTGGGAAAACAGGTTTTGCAGCTGTTTGAGCTAAGATTTCCAAGTTATTCACATAATGAAAACCTATACTTTGTTTCGGTCGAGATCCCCATTCAAATGCATGTAACAGTGAGAAACGCACTGTCTTGGCGAAAGAAAGCGTTTTTGTACAACTTCATAGAAATAGCTGTAACTTTTGATAGAAGACTCGGATACACATGTTTATGGCTTTATCTTATAGAACTCAAGGTTCCTGTGCTGGGAAAACAGGTTTTGCAGCTGTTTGAGCTAAGATTTCCAAGTTATTCACATAATGAAAACCTATACTTTGTTTCGGTCGAGATCCCCATTCAAATGCATGTAACAGTGAGAAACGCACTGTCTTGGCGAAAGAAAGCGTTTTTGTACAACTTCATAGAAATAGCTGTAACTTTTGATAGAAGACTCGGATACACATGTTTATGGTTTTATCTTATAGAACTCAAGGTTCCCGTGCTGGGAAAACAGGTTTTGCAGCTGTTTGAGCTAAGATTTCCAAGTTATTCACATAATGAAAACCTATACTTTGTTTCGGTCGAGTTCCCCATTCAAATGCATGTAACAGTGAGAAACGCACTGTCTTGGCGAAAGAAAGCGTTTTTGTACAACTTCATAGAAATAGCTGTAACTTTTGATAGAAGACTCGGATACACATGTTTATGGCTTTATCTTATAGAACTCAAGGTTCCCGTGCTGGGAAAACAGGTTTTGCAGCTGTTTGAGCTAAGATTTCCAAGTTATTCACATAATGAAAACCTATACTTTGTTTCGGTCGAGATCCCCATTCAAATGCATGTAACAGTGAGAAACGCACTGTCTTGGCGAAAGAAAGCGTTTTTGTACAACTTCATAGAAATAGCTGTAACTTTTGATAGAAGACTCGGATACACATGTTTATGGCTTTATCTTATAGAACTCAAGGTTCCCGTGCTGGGAAAACAGGTTTTGCAGCTGTTTGAGCTAAGATTTCCAAGTTATTCACATAATGAAAACCTATACTTTGTTTCGGTCGAGTTCCCCATTCAAATGCATGTAACAGTGAGAAACGCACTGTCTTGGCGAAAGAAAGCGTTTTTGTACAACTTCATAGAAATAGCTGTAACTTTTGATAGAAGACTCGGATACACATGTTTATGGCTTTATCTTATAGAACTCAAGGTTCCCGTGCTGGGAAAACAGGTTTTGCAGCTGTTTGAGCTAAGATTTCCAAGTTATTCACATAATGAAAACCTATACTTTGTTTCGGTCGAGTTCCCCATTCAAATGCATGTAACAGTGAGAAACGCACTGTCTTGGCGAAAGAAAGCGTTTTTGTACAACTTCATAGAAATAGCTGTAACTTTTGATAGAAGACTCGGATACACATGTTTATGGCTTTATCTTATAGAACTCAAGGTTCCCGTGCTGGGAAAACAGGTTTTGCAGCTGTTTGAGCTAAGATTTCCAAGTTATTCACATAATGAAAACCTATACTTTGTTTCGGTCGAGATCCCCATTCAAATGCATGTAACAGTGAGAAACGCACTGTCTTGGCGAAAGAAAGCGTTTTTGTACAACTTCATAGAAATAGCTGTAACTTTTGATAGAAGACTCGGATACACATGTTTATGGCTTTATCTTATAGAACTCAAGGTTCCTGTGCTGGGAAAACAGGTTTTGCAGCTGTTTGAGCTAAGATTTCCAAGTTATTCACATAATGAAAACCTATACTTTGTTTCGGTCGAGATCCCCATTCAAATGCATGTAACAGTGAGAAACGCACTGTCTTGGCGAAAGAAAGCGTTTTTGTACAACTTCATAGAAATAGCTGTAACTTTTGATAGAAGACTCGGATACACATGTTTATGGTTTTATCTTATAGAACTCAAGGTTCCCGTGCTGGGAAAACAGGTTTTGCAGCTGTTTGAGCTAAGATTTCCAAGTTATTCACATAATGAAAACCTATACTTTGTTTCGGTCGAGTTCCCCATTCAAATGCATGTAACAGTGAGAAACGCACTGTCTTGGCGAAAGAAAGCGTTTTTGTACAACTTCATAGAAATAGCTGTAACTTTTGATAGAAGACTCGGATACACATGTTTATGGCTTTATCTTATAGAACTCAAGGTTCCCGTGCTGGGAAAACAGGTTTTGCAGCTGTTTGAGCTAAGATTTCCAAGTTATTCACATAATGAAAACCTATACTTTGTTTCGGTCGAGTTCCCCATTCAAATGCATGTAACAGTGAGAAACGCACTGTCTTGGCGAAAGAAAGCGTTTTTGTACAACTTCATAGAAATAGCTGTAACTTTTGATAGAAGACTCGGATACACATGTTTATGGCTTTATCTTATAGAACTCAAGGTTCCCGTGCTGGGAAAACAGGTTTTGCAGCTGTTTGAGCTAAGATTTCCAAGTTATTCACATAATGAAAACCTATACTTTGTTTCGGTCGAGTTCCCCATTCAAATGCATGTAACAGTGAGAAACGCACTGTCTTGGCGAAAGAAAGCGTTTTTGTACAACTTCATAGAAATAGCTGTAACTTTTGATAGAAGACTCGGATACACATGTTTATGGCTTTATCTTATAGAACTCAAGGTTCCCGTGCTGGGAAAACAGGTTTTGCAGCTGTTTGAGCTAAGATTTCCAAGTTATTCACATAATGAAAACCTATACTTTGTTTCGGTCGAGATCCCCATTCAAATGCATGTAACAGTGAGAAACGCACTGTCTTGGCGAAAGAAAGCGTTTTTGTACAACTTCATAGAAATAGCTGTAACTTTTGATAGAAGACTCGGATACACATGTTTATGGCTTTATCTTATAGAACTCAAGGTTCCCGTGCTGGGAAAACAGGTTTTGCAGCTGTTTGAGCTAAGATTTCCAAGTTATTCACATAATGAAAACCTATACTTTGTTTCGGTCGAGATCCCCATTCAAATGCATGTAACAGTGAGAAACGCACTGTCTTGGCGAAAGAAAGCGTTTTTGTACAACTTCATAGAAATAGCTGTAACTTTTGATAGAAGACTCGGATACACATGTTTATGGCTTTATCTTATAGAACTCAAGGTTCCTGTGCTGGGAAAACAGGTTTTGCAGCTGTTTGAGCTAAGATTTCCAAGTTATTCACATAATGAAAACCTATACTTTGTTTCGGTCGAGATCCCCATTCAAATGCATGTAACAGTGAGAAACGCACTGTCTTGGCGAAAGAAAGCGTTTTTGTACAACTTCATAGAAATAGCTGTAACTTTTGATAGAAGACTCGGATACACATGTTTATGGTTTTATCTTATAGAACTCAAGGTTCCCGTGCTGGGAAAACAGGTTTTGCAGCTGTTTGAGCTAAGATTTCCAAGTTATTCACATAATGAAAACCTATACTTTGTTTCGGTCGAGTTCCCCATTCAAATGCATGTAACAGTGAGAAACGCACTGTCTTGGCGAAAGAAAGCGTTTTTGTACAACTTCATAGAAATAGCTGTAACTTTTGATAGAAGACTCGGATACACATGTTTATGGCTTTATCTTATAGAACTCAAGGTTCCCGTGCTGGGAAAACAGGTTTTGCAGCTGTTTGAGCTAAGATTTCCAAGTTATTCACATAATGAAAACCTATACTTTGTTTCGGTCGAGATCCCCATTCAAATGCATGTAACAGTGAGAAACGCACTGTCTTGGCGAAAGAAAGCGTTTTTGTACAACTTCATAGAAATAGCTGTAACTTTTGATAGAAGACTCGGATACACATGTTTATGGCTTTATCTTATAGAACTCAAGGTTCCTGTGCTGGGAAAACAGGTTTTGCAGCTGTTTGAGCTAAGATTTCCAAGTTATTCACATAATGAAAACCTATACTTTGTTTCGGTCGAGATCCCCATTCAAATGCATGTAACAGTGAGAAACGCACTGTCTTGGCGAAAGAAAGCGTTTTTGTACAACTTCATAGAAATAGCTGTAACTTTTGATAGAAGACTCGGATACACATGTTTATGGCTTTATCTTATAGAACTCAAGGTTCCTGTGCTGGGAAAACAGGTTTTGCAGCTGTTTGAGCTAAGATTTCCAAGTTATTCACATAATGAAAACCTATACTTTGTTTCGGTCGAGTTCCCCATTCAAATGCATGTAACAGTGAGAAACGCACTGTCTTGGCGAAAGAAAGCGTTTTTGTACAACTTCATAGAAATAGCTGTAACTTTTGATAGAAGACTCGGATACACATGTTTATGGCTTTATCTTATAGAACTCAAGGTTCCTGTGCTGGGAAAACAGGTTTTGCAGCTGTTTGAGCTAAGATTTCCAAGTTATTCACATAATGAAAACCTATACTTTGTTTCGGTCGAGTTCCCCATTCAAATGCATGTAACAGTGAGAAACGCACTGTCTTGGCGAAAGAAAGCGTTTTTGTACAACTTCATAGAAATAGCTGTAACTTTTGATAGAAAACTCGGATACACATGTTTATGGCTTTATCTTATAGAACTCAAGGTTCCCGTGCTGGGAAAACAGGTTTTGCAGCTGTTTGAGCTAAGATTTCCAAGTTATTCACATAATGAAAACCTATACTTTGTTTCGGTCGAGTTCCCCATTCAAATGCATGTAACAGTGAGAAACGCACTGTCTTGGCGAAAGAAAGCGTTTTTGTACAACTTCATAGAAATAGCTGTAACTTTTGATAGAAGACTCGGATACACATGTTTATGGCTTTATCTTATAGAACTCAAGGTTCCCGTGCTGGGAAAACAGGTTTTGCAGCTGTTTGAGCTAAGATTTCCAAGTTATTCACATAATGAAAACCTATACTTTGTTTCGGTCGAGATCCCCATTCAAATGCATGTAACAGTGAGAAACGCACTGTCTTGGCGAAAGAAAGCGTTTTTGTACAACTTCATAGAAATAGCTGTAACTTTTGATAGAAGACTCGGATACACATGTTTATGGCTTTATCTTATAGAACTCAAGGTTCCTGTGCTGGGAAAACAGGTTTTGCAGCTGTTTGAGCTAAGATTTCCAAGTTATTCACATAATGAAAACCTATACTTTGTTTCGGTCGAGATCCCCATTCAAATGCATGTAACAGTGAGAAACGCACTGTCTTGGCGAAAGAAAGCGTTTTTGTACAACTTCATAGAAATAGCTGTAACTTTTGATAGAAGACTCGGATACACATGTTTATGGTTTTATCTTATAGAACTCAAGGTTCCCGTGCTGGGAAAACAGGTTTTGCAGCTGTTTGAGCTAAGATTTCCAAGTTATTCACATAATGAAAACCTATACTTTGTTTCGGTCGAGTTCCCCATTCAAATGCATGTAACAGTGAGAAACGCACTGTCTTGGCGAAAGAAAGCGTTTTTGTACAACTTCATAGAAATAGCTGTAACTTTTGATAGAAGACTCGGATACACATGTTTATGGCTTTATCTTATAGAACTCAAGGTTCCCGTGCTGGGAAAACAGGTTTTGCAGCTGTTTGAGCTAAGATTTCCAAGTTATTCACATAATGAAAACCTATACTTTGTTTCGGTCGAGTTCCCCATTCAAATGCATGTAACAGTGAGAAACGCACTGTCTTGGCGAAAGAAAGCGTTTTTGTACAACTTCATAGAAATAGCTGTAACTTTTGATAGAAGACTCGGATACACATGTTTATGGCTTTATCTTATAGAACTCAAGGTTCCCGTGCTGGGAAAACAGGTTTTGCAGCTGTTTGAGCTAAGATTTCCAAGTTATTCACATAATGAAAACCTATACTTTGTTTCGGTCGAGTTCCCCATTCAAATGCATGTAACAGTGAGAAACGCACTGTCTTGGCGAAAGAAAGCGTTTTTGTACAACTTCATAGAAATAGCTGTAACTTTTGATAGAAGACTCGGATACACATGTTTATGGCTTTATCTTATAGAACTCAAGGTTCCCGTGCTGGGAAAACAGGTTTTGCAGCTGTTTGAGCTAAGATTTCCAAGTTATTCACATAATGAAAACCTATACTTTGTTTCGGTCGAGATCCCCATTCAAATGCATGTAACAGTGAGAAACGCACTGTCTTGGCGAAAGAAAGCGTTTTTGTACAACTTCATAGAAATAGCTGTAACTTTTGATAGAAGACTCGGATACACATGTTTATGGCTTTATCTTATAGAACTCAAGGTTCCCGTGCTGGGAAAACAGGTTTTGCAGCTGTTTGAGCTAAGATTTCCAAGTTATTCACATAATGAAAACCTATACTTTGTTTCGGTCGAGATCCCCATTCAAATGCATGTAACAGTGAGAAACGCACTGTCTTGGCGAAAGAAAGCGTTTTTGTACAACTTCATAGAAATAGCTGTAACTTTTGATAGAAGACTCGGATACACATGTTTATGGCTTTATCTTATAGAACTCAAGGTTCCTGTGCTGGGAAAACAGGTTTTGCAGCTGTTTGAGCTAAGATTTCCAAGTTATTCACATAATGAAAACCTATACTTTGTTTCGGTCGAGATCCCCATTCAAATGCATGTAACAGTGAGAAACGCACTGTCTTGGCGAAAGAAAGCGTTTTTGTACAACTTCATAGAAATAGCTGTAACTTTTGATAGAAGACTCGGATACACATGTTTATGGTTTTATCTTATAGAACTCAAGGTTCCTGTGCTGGGAAAACAGGTTTTGCAGCTGTTTGAGCTAAGATTTCCAAGTTATTCACATAATGAAAACCTATACTTTGTTTCGGTCGAGTTCCCCATTCAAATGCATGTAACAGTGAGAAACGCACTGTCTTGGCGAAAGAAAGCGTTTTTGTACAACTTCATAGAAATAGCTGTAACTTTTGATAGAAGACTCGGATACACATGTTTATGGCTTTATCTTATAGAACTCAAGGTTCCCGTGCTGGGAAAACAGGTTTTGCAGCTGTTTGAGCTAAGATTTCCAAGTTATTCACATAATGAAAACCTATACTTTGTTTCGGTCGAGTTCCCCATTCAAATGCATGTAACAGTGAGAAACGCACTGTCTTGGCGAAAGAAAGCGTTTTTGTACAACTTCATAGAAATAGCTGTAACTTTTGATAGAAGACTCGGATACACATGTTTATGGCTTTATCTTATAGAACTCAAGGTTCCCGTGCTGGGAAAACAGGTTTTGCAGCTGTTTGAGCTAAGATTTCCAAGTTATTCACATAATGAAAACCTATACTTTGTTTCGGTCGAGATCCCCATTCAAATGCATGTAACAGTGAGAAACGCACTGTCTTGGCGAAAGAAAGCGTTTTTGTACAACTTCATAGAAATAGCTGTAACTTTTGATAGAAGACTCGGATACACATGTTTATGGCTTTATCTTATAGAACTCAAGGTTCCTGTGCTGGGAAAACAGGTTTTGCAGCTGTTTGAGCTAAGATTTCCAAGTTATTCACATAATGAAAACCTATACTTTGTTTCGGTCGAGATCCCCATTCAAATGCATGTAACAGTGAGAAACGCACTGTCTTGGCGAAAGAAAGCGTTTTTGTACAACTTCATAGAAATAGCTGTAACTTTTGATAGAAGACTCGGATACACATGTTTATGGCTTTATCTTATAGAACTCAAGGTTCCCGTGCTGGGAAAACAGGTTTTGCAGCTGTTTGAGCTAAGATTTCCAAGTTATTCACATAATGAAAACCTATACTTTGTTTCGGTCGAGTTCCCCATTCAAATGCATGTAACAGTGAGAAACGCACTGTCTTGGCGAAAGAAAGCGTTTTTGTACAACTTCATAGAAATAGCTGTAACTTTTGATAGAAGACTCGGATACACATGTTTATGGCTTTATCTTATAGAACTCAAGGTTCCCGTGCTGGGAAAACAGGTTTTGCAGCTGTTTGAGCTAAGATTTCCAAGTTATTCACATAATGAAAACCTATACTTTGTTTCGGTCGAGTTCCCCATTCAAATGCATGTAACAGTGAGAAACGCACTGTCTTGGCGAAAGAAAGCGTTTTTGTACAACTTCATAGAAATAGCTGTAACTTTTGATAGAAGACTCGGATACACATGTTTATGGCTTTATCTTATAGAACTCAAGGTTCCCGTGCTGGGAAAACAGGTTTTGCAGCTGTTTGAGCTAAGATTTCCAAGTTATTCACATAATGAAAACCTATACTTTGTTTCGGTCGAGTTCCCCATTCAAATGCATGTAACAGTGAGAAACGCACTGTCTTGGCGAAAGAAAGCGTTTTTGTACAACTTCATAGAAATAGCTGTAACTTTTGATAGAAGACTCGGATACACATGTTTATGGCTTTATCTTATAGAACTCAAGGTTCCCGTGCTGGGAAAACAGGTTTTGCAGCTGTTTGAGCTAAGATTTCCAAGTTATTCACATAATGAAAACCTATACTTTGTTTCGGTCGAGATCCCCATTCAAATGCATGTAACAGTGAGAAACGCACTGTCTTGGCGAAAGAAAGCGTTTTTGTACAACTTCATAGAAATAGCTGTAACTTTTGATAGAAGACTCGGATACACATGTTTATGGCTTTATCTTATAGAACTCAAGGTTCCTGTGCTGGGAAAACAGGTTTTGCAGCTGTTTGAGCTAAGATTTCCAAGTTATTCACATAATGAAAACCTATACTTTGTTTCGGTCGAGTTCCCCATTCAAATGCATGTAACAGTGAGAAACGCACTGTCTTGGCGAAAGAAAGCGTTTTTGTACAACTTCATAGAAATAGCTGTAACTTTTGATAGAAGACTCGGATACACATGTTTATGGCTTTATCTTATAGAACTCAAGGTTCCCGTGCTGGGAAAACAGGTTTTGCAGCTGTTTGAGCTAAGATTTCCAAGTTATTCACATAATGAAAACCTATACTTTGTTTCGGTCGAGTTCCCCATTCAAATGCATGTAACAGTGAGAAACGCACTGTCTTGGCGAAAGAAAGCGTTTTTGTACAACTTCATAGAAATAGCTGTAACTTTTGATAGAAGACTCGGATACACATGTTTATGGCTTTATCTTATAGAACTCAAGGTTCCCGTGCTGGGAAAACAGGTTTTGCAGCTGTTTGAGCTAAGATTTCCAAGTTATTCACATAATGAAAACCTATACTTTGTTTCGGTCGAGATCCCCATTCAAATGCATGTAACAGTGAGAAACGCACTGTCTTGGCGAAAGAAAGCGTTTTTGTACAACTTCATAGAAATAGCTGTAACTTTTGATAGAAGACTCGGATACACATGTTTATGGCTTTATCTTATAGAACTCAAGGTTCCCGTGCTGGGAAAACAGGTTTTGCAGCTGTTTGAGCTAAGATTTCCAAGTTATTCACATAATGAAAACCTATACTTTGTTTCGGTCGAGTTCCCCATTCAAATGCATGTAACAGTGAGAAACGCACTGTCTTGGCGAAAGAAAGCGTTTTTGTACAACTTCATAGAAATAGCTGTAACTTTTGATAGAAGACTCGGATACACATGTTTATGGCTTTATCTTATAGAACTCAAGGTTCCCGTGCTGGGAAAACAGGTTTTGCAGCTGTTTGAGCTAAGATTTCCAAGTTATTCACATAATGAAAACCTATACTTTGTTTCGGTCGAGTTCCCCATTCAAATGCATGTAACAGTGAGAAACGCACTGTCTTGGCGAAAGAAAGCGTTTTTGTACAACTTCATAGAAATAGCTGTAACTTTTGATAGAAGACTCGGATACACATGTTTATGGCTTTATCTTATAGAACTCAAGGTTCCCGTGCTGGGAAAACAGGTTTTGCAGCTGTTTGAGCTAAGATTTCCAAGTTATTCACATAATGAAAACCTATACTTTGTTTCGGTCGAGATCCCCATTCAAATGCATGTAACAGTGAGAAACGCACTGTCTTGGCGAAAGAAAGCGTTTTTGTACAACTTCATAGAAATAGCTGTAACTTTTGATAGAAGACTCGGATACACATGTTTATGGCTTTATCTTATAGAACTCAAGGTTCCCGTGCTGGGAAAACAGGTTTTGCAGCTGTTTGAGCTAAGATTTCCAAGTTATTCACATAATGAAAACCTATACTTTGTTTCGGTCGAGTTCCCCATTCAAATGCATGTAACAGTGAGAAACGCACTGTCTTGGCGAAAGAAAGCGTTTTTGTACAACTTCATAGAAATAGCTGTAACTTTTGATAGAAGACTCGGATACACATGTTTATGGCTTTATCTTATAGAACTCAAGGTTCCCGTGCTGGGAAAACAGGTTTTGCAGCTGTTTGAGCTAAGATTTCCAAGTTATTCACATAATGAAAACCTATACTTTGTTTCGGTCGAGATCCCCATTCAAATGCATGTAACAGTGAGAAACGCACTGTCTTGGCGAAAGAAAGCGTTTTTGTACAACTTCATAGAAATAGCTGTAACTTTTGATAGAAGACTCGGATACACATGTTTATGGCTTTATCTTATAGAACTCAAGGTTCCTGTGCTGGGAAAACAGGTTTTGCAGCTGTTTGAGCTAAGATTTCCAAGTTATTCACATAATGAAAACCTATACTTTGTTTCGGTCGAGTTCCCCATTCAAATGCATGTAACAGTGAGAAACGCACTGTCTTGGCGAAAGAAAGCGTTTTTGTACAACTTCATAGAAATAGCTGTAACTTTTGATAGAAGACTCGGATACACATGTTTATGGCTTTATCTTATAGAACTCAAGGTTCCCGTGCTGGGAAAACAGGTTTTGCAGCTGTTTGAGCTAAGATTTCCAAGTTATTCACATAATGAAAACCTATACTTTGTTTCGGTCGAGTTCCCCATTCAAATGCATGTAACAGTGAGAAACGCACTGTCTTGGCGAAAGAAAGCGTTTTTGTACAACTTCATAGAAATAGCTGTAACTTTTGATAGAAGACTCGGATACACATGTTTATGGCTTTATCTTATAGAACTCAAGGTTCCCGTGCTGGGAAAACAGGTTTTGCAGCTGTTTGAGCTAAGATTTCCAAGTTATTCACATAATGAAAACCTATACTTTGTTTCGGTCGAGATCCCCATTCAAATGCATGTAACAGTGAGAAACGCACTGTCTTGGCGAAAGAAAGCGTTTTTGTACAACTTCATAGAAATAGCTGTAACTTTTGATAGAAGACTCGGATACACATGTTTATGGCTTTATCTTATAGAACTCAAGGTTCCCGTGCTGGGAAAACAGGTTTTGCAGCTGTTTGAGCTAAGATTTCCAAGTTATTCACATAATGAAAACCTATACTTTGTTTCGGTCGAGTTCCCCATTCAAATGCATGTAACAGTGAGAAACGCACTGTCTTGGCGAAAGAAAGCGTTTTTGTACAACTTCATAGAAATAGCTGTAACTTTTGATAGAAGACTCGGATACACATGTTTATGGCTTTATCTTATAGAACTCAAGGTTCCCGTGCTGGGAAAACAGGTTTTGCAGCTGTTTGAGCTAAGATTTCCAAGTTATTCACATAATGAAAACCTATACTTTGTTTCGGTCGAGTTCCCCATTCAAATGCATGTAACAGTGAGAAACGCACTGTCTTGGCGAAAGAAAGCGTTTTTGTACAACTTCATAGAAATAGCTGTAACTTTTGATAGAAGACTCGGATACACATGTTTATGGCTTTATCTTATAGAACTCAAGGTTCCCGTGCTGGGAAAACAGGTTTTGCAGCTGTTTGAGCTAAGATTTCCAAGTTATTCACATAATGAAAACCTATACTTTGTTTCGGTCGAGATCCCCATTCAAATGCATGTAACAGTGAGAAACGCACTGTCTTGGCGAAAGAAAGCGTTTTTGTACAACTTCATAGAAATAGCTGTAACTTTTGATAGAAGACTCGGATACACATGTTTATGGCTTTATCTTATAGAACTCAAGGTTCCCGTGCAGGGAAAACAGGTTTTGCAGCTGTTTGAGCTAAGATTTCCAAGTTATTCACATAATGAAAACCTATACTTTGTTTCGGTCGAGTTCCCCATTCAAATGCATGTAACAGTGAGAAACGCACTGTCTTGGCGAAAGAAAGCGTTTTTGTACAACTTCATAGAAATAGCTGTAACTTTTGATAGAAGACTCGGATACACATGTTTATGGCTTTATCTTATAGAACTCAAGGTTCCCGTGCTGGGAAAACAGGTTTTGCAGCTGTTTGAGCTAAGATTTCCAAGTTATTCACATAATGAAAACCTATACTTTGTTTCGGTCGAGATCCCCATTCAAATGCATGTAACAGTGAGAAACGCACTGTCTTGGCGAAAGAAAGCGTTTTTGTACAACTTCATAGAAATAGCTGTAACTTTTGATAGAAGACTCGGATACACATGTTTATGGCTTTATCTTATAGAACTCAAGGTTCCTGTGCTGGGAAAACAGGTTTTGCAGCTGTTTGAGCTAAGATTTCCAAGTTATTCACATAATGAAAACCTATACTTTGTTTCGGTCGAGTTCCCCATTCAAATGCATGTAACAGTGAGAAACGCACTGTCTTGGCGAAAGAAAGCGTTTTTGTACAACTTCATAGAAATAGCTGTAACTTTTGATAGAAAACTCGGATACACATGTTTATGGCTTTATCTTATAGAACTCAAGGTTCCCGTGCTGGGAAAACAGGTTTTGCAGCTGTTTGAGCTAAGATTTCCAAGTTATTCACATAATGAAAACCTATACTTTGTTTCGGTCGAGTTCCCCATTCAAATGCATGTAACAGTGAGAAACGCACTGTCTTGGCGAAAGAAAGCGTTTTTGTACAACTTCATAGAAATAGCTGTAACTTTTGATAGAAGACTCGGATACACATGTTTATGGCTTTATCTTATAGAACTCAAGGTTCCCGTGCTGGGAAAACAGGTTTTGCAGCTGTTTGAGCTAAGATTTCCAAGTTATTCACATAATGAAAACCTATACTTTGTTTCGGTCGAGATCCCCATTCAAATGCATGTAACAGTGAGAAACGCACTGTCTTGGCGAAAGAAAGCGTTTTTGTACAACTTCATAGAAATAGCTGTAACTTTTGATAGAAGACTCGGATACACATGTTTATGGCTTTATCTTATAGAACTCAAGGTTCCCGTGCTGGGAAAACAGGTTTTGCAGCTGTTTGAGCTAAGATTTCCAAGTTATTCACATAATGAAAACCTATACTTTGTTTCGGTCGAGTTCCCCATTCAAATGCATGTAACAGTGAGAAACGCACTGTCTTGGCGAAAGAAAGCGTTTTTGTACAACTTCATAGAAATAGCTGTAACTTTTGATAGAAGACTCGGATACACATGTTTATGGCTTTATCTTATAGAACTCAAGGTTCCCGTGCTGGGAAAACAGGTTTTACAGCTGTTTGAGCTAAGATTTCCAAGTTATTCACATAATGAAAACCTATACTTTGTTTCGGTCGAGTTCCCCATTCAAATGCATGTAACAGTGAGAAACGCACTGTCTTGGCGAAAGAAAGCGTTTTTGTACAACTTCATAGAAATAGCTGTAACTTTTGATAGAAGACTCGGATACACATGTTTATGGCTTTATCTTATAGAACTCAAGGTTCCCGTGCTGGGAAAACAGGTTTTGCAGCTGTTTGAGCTAAGATTTCCAAGTTATTCACATAATGAAAACCTATACTTTGTTTCGGTCGAGATCCCCATTCAAATGCATGTAACAGTGAGAAACGCACTGTCTTGGCGAAAGAAAGCGTTTTTGTACAACTTCATAGAAATAGCTGTAACTTTTGATAGAAGACTCGGATACACATGTTTATGGCTTTATCTTATAGAACTCAAGGTTCCCGTGCTGGGAAAACAGGTTTTGCAGCTGTTTGAGCTAAGATTTCCAAGTTATTCACATAATGAAAACCTATACTTTGTTTCGGTCGAGATCCCCATTCAAATGCATGTAACAGTGAGAAACGCACTGTCTTGGCGAAAGAAAGCGTTTTTGTACAACTTCATAGAAATAGCTGTAACTTTTGATAGAAGACTCGGATACACATGTTTATGGCTTTATCTTTTAGAACTCAAGGTTCCCGTGCTGGGAAAACAGGTTTTGCAGCTGTTTGAGCTAAGATTTCCAAGTTATTCACATAATGAAAACCTATACTTTTTTTCGGTCGAGTTCCCCATTCAAATGCATGTAACAGTGAGAAACGCACTGTCTTGGCGAAAGAAAGCGTTTTTGTACAACTTCATAGAAATAGCTGTAACTTTTGATAGAAGACTCGGATACACATGTTTATGGCTTTATCTTATAGAACTCAAGGTTCCCGTGCTGGGAAAACAGGTTTTGCAGCTGTTTGAGCTAAGATTTCCAAGTTATTCACATAATGAAAACCTATACTTTGTTTCGGTCGAGTTCCCCATTCAAATGCATGTAACAGTGAGAAACGCACTGTCTTGGCGAAAGAAAGCGTTTTTGTACAACTTCATAGAAATAGCTGTAACTTTTGATAGAAAACTCGGATACACATGTTTCTGGCTTTATCTTATAGAACTCAAGGTTCCCGTGCTGGGAAAACAGGTTTTGCAGCTGTTTGAGCTAAGATTTCCAAGTTATTCACATAATGAAAACCTATACTTTGTTTCGGTCGAGTTCCCCATTCAAATGCATGTAACAGTGAGAAACGCACTGTCTTGGCGAAAGAAAGCGTTTTTGTACAACTTCATAGAAATAGCTGTAACTTTTGATAGAAGACTCGGATACACATGTTTATGGCTTTATCTTATAGAACTCAAGGTTCCCGTGCTGGGAAAACAGGTTTTGCAGCTGTTTGAGCTAAGATTTCCAAGTTATTCACATAATGAAAACCTATACTTTGTTTCGGTCGAGATCCCCATTCAAATGCATGTAACAGTGAGAAACGCACTGTCTTGGCGAAAGAAAGCGTTTTTGTACAACTTCATAGAAATAGCTGTAACTTTTGATAGAAGACTCGGATACACATGTTTATGGCTTTATCTTATAGAACTCAAGGTTCCCGTGCTGGGAAAACAGGTTTTGCAGCTGTTTGAGCTAAGATTCCCAAGTTATTCACATAATGAAAACCTATACTTTGTTTCGGTCGAGTTCCCCATTCAAATGCATGTAACAGTGAGAAACGCACTGTCTTGGCGAAAGAAAGCGTTTTTGTACAACTTCATAGAAATAGCTGTAACTTTTGATAGAAGACTCGGATACACATGTTTATGGCTTTATCTTATAGAACTCAAGGTTCCCGTGCTGGGAAAACAGGTTTTGCAGCTGTTTGAGCTAAGATTTCCAAGTTATTCACATAATGAAAACCTATACTTTGTTTCGGTCGAGATCCCCATTCAAATGCATGTAACAGTGAGAAACGCACTGTCTTGGCGAAAGAAAGCGTTTTTGTACAACTTCATAGAAATAGCTGTAACTTTTGATAGAAGACTCGGATACACATGTTTATGGCTTTATCTTATAGAACTCAAGGTTCCCGTGCTGGGAAAACAGGTTTTGCAGCTGTTTGAGCTAAGATTTCCAAGTTATTCACATAATGAAAACCTATACTTTGTTTCGGTCGAGATCCCCATTCAAATGCATGTAACAGTGAGAAACGCACTGTCTTGGCGAAAGAAAGCGTTTTTGTACAACTTCATAGAAATAGCTGTAACTTTTGATAGAAGACTCGGATACACATGTTTATGGCTTTATCTTTTAGAACTCAAGGTTCCCGTGCTGGGAAAACAGGTTTTGCAGCTGTTTGAGCTAAGATTTCCAAGTTATTCACATAATGAAAACCTATACTTTTTTTCGGTCGAGTTCCCCATTCAAATGCATGTAACAGTGAGAAACGCACTGTCTTGGCGAAAGAAAGCGTTTTTGTACAACTTCATAGAAATAGCTGTAACTTTTGATAGAAGACTCGGATACACATGTTTATGGCTTTATCTTATAGAACTCAAGGTTCCCGTGCTGGGAAAACAGGTTTTGCAGCTGTTTGAGCTAAGATTTCCAAGTTATTCACATAATGAAAACCTATACTTTGTTTCGGTCGAGTTCCCCATTCAAATGCATGTAACAGTGAGAAACGCACTGTCTTGGCGAAAGAAAGCGTTTTTGTACAACTTCACAGAAATAGCTGTAACTTTTGATAGAAAACTCGGATACACATGTTTCTGGCTTTATCTTATAGAACTCAAGGTTCCCGTGCTGGGAAAACAGGTTTTGCAGCTGTTTGAGCTAAGATTTCCAAGTTATTCACATAATGAAAACCTATACTTTGTTTCGGTCGAGTTCCCCATTCAAATGCATGTAACAGTGAGAAACGCACTGTCTTGGCGAAAGAAAGCGTTTTTGTACAACTTCATAGAAATAGCTGTAACTTTTGATAGAAGACTCGGATACACATGTTTATGGCTTTATCTTATAGAACTCAAGGTTCCCGTGCTGGGAAAACAGGTTTTGCAGCTGTTTGAGCTAAGATTTCCAAGTTATTCACATAATGAAAACCTATACTTTGTTTCGGTCGAGATCCCCATTCAAATGCATGTAACAGTGAGAAACGCACTGTCTTGGCGAAAGAAAGCGTTTTTGTACAACTTCATAGAAATAGCTGTAACTTTTGATAGAAGACTCGGATACACATGTTTATGGCTTTATCTTATAGAACTCAAGGTTCCCGTGCTGGGAAAACAGGTTTTGCAGCTGTTTGAGCTAAGATTTCCAAGTTATTCACATAATGAAAACCTATACTTTGTTTCGGTCGAGTTCCCCATTCAAATGCATGTAACAGTGAGAAACGCACTGTCTTGGCGAAAGAAAGCGTTTTTGTACAACTTCATAGAAATAGCTGTAACTTTTGATAGAAAACTCGGATACACATGTTTCTGGCTTTATCTTATAGAACTCAAGGTTCCCGTGCTGGGAAAACAGGTTTTGCAGCTGTTTGAGCTAAGATTTCCAAGTTATTCACATAATGAAAACCTATACTTTTTTTCGGTCGAGTTCCCCATTCAAATGCATGTAACAGTGAGAAACGCACTGTCTTGGCGAAAGAAAGCGTTTTTGTACAACTTCATAGAAATAGCTGTAACTTTTGATAGAAGACTCGGATACACATGTTTATGGCTTTATCTTATAGAACTCAAGGTTCCCGTGCTGGGAAAACAGGTTTTGCAGCTGTTTGAGCTAAGATTTCCAAGTTATTCACATAATGAAAACCTATACTTTGTTTCGGTCGAGTTCCCCATTCAAATGCATGTAACAGTGAGAAACGCACTGTCTTGGCGAAAGAAAGCGTTTTTGTACAACTTCATAGAAATAGCTGTAACTTTTGATAGAAGACTCGGATACACATGTTTATGGCTTTATCTTATAGAACTCAAGGTTCCCGTGCTGGGAAAACAGGTTTTGCAGCTGTTTGAGCTAAGATTTCCAAGTTATTCACATAATGAAAACCTATACTTTGTTTCGGTCGAGATCCCCATTCAAATGCATGTAACAGTGAGAAACGCACTGTCTTGGCGAAAGAAAGCGTTTTTGTACAACTTCATAGAAATAGCTGTAACTTTTGATAGAAGACTCGGATACACATGTTTATGGCTTTATCTTATAGAACTCAAGGTTCCCGTGCTGGGAAAACAGGTTTTGCAGCTGTTTGAGCTAAGATTTCCAAGTTATTCACATAATGAAAACCTATACTTTGTTTCGGTCGAGTTCCCCATTCAAATGCATGTAACAGTGAGAAACGCACTGTCTTGGCGAAAGAAAGCGTTTTTGTACAACTTCATAGAAATAGCTGTAACTTTTGATAGAAGACTCGGATACACATGTTTATGGCTTTATCTTATAGAACTCAAGGTTCCCGTGCTGGGAAAACAGGTTTTACAGCTGTTTGAGCTAAGATTTCCAAGTTATTCACATAATGAAAACCTATACTTTGTTTCGGTCGAGATCCCCATTCAAATGCATGTAACAGTGAGAAACGCACTGTCTTGGCGAAAGAAAGCGTTTTTGTACAACTTCATAGAAATAGCTGTAACTTTTGATAGAAGACTCGGATACACATGTTTATGGCTTTATCTTTTAGAACTCAAGGTTCCCGTGCTGGGAAAACAGGTTTTGCAGCTGTTTGAGCTAAGATTTCCAAGTTATTCACATAATGAAAACCTATACTTTTTTTCGGTCGAGTTCCCCATTCAAATGCATGTAACAGTGAGAAACGCACTGTCTTGGCGAAAGAAAGCGTTTTTGTACAACTTCATAGAAATAGCTGTAACTTTTGATAGAAGACTCGGATACACATGTTTATGGCTTTATCTTATAGAACTCAAGGTTCCCGTGCTGGGAAAACAGGTTTTGCAGCTGTTTGAGCTAAGATTTCCAAGTTATTCACATAATGAAAACCTATACTTTGTTTCGGTCGAGTTCCCCATTCAAATGCATGTAACAGTGAGAAACGCACTGTCTTGGCGAAAGAAAGCGTTTTTGTACAACTTCATAGAAATAGCTGTAACTTTTGATAGAAGACTCGGATACACATGTTTATGGCTTTATCTTATAGAACTCAAGGTTCCCGTGCTGGGAAAACAGGTTTTGCAGCTGTTTGAGCTAAGATTTCCAAGTTATTCACATAATGAAAACCTATACTTTGTTTCGGTCGAGATCCCCATTCAAATGCATGTAACAGTGAGAAACGCACTGTCTTGGCGAAAGAAAGCGTTTTTGTACAACTTCATAGAAATAGCTGTAACTTTTGATAGAAGACTCGGATACACATGTTTATGGCTTTATCTTATAGAACTCAAGGTTCCTGTGCTGGGAAAACAGGTTTTGCAGCTGTTTGAGCTAAGATTTCCAAGTTATTCACATAATGAAAACCTATACTTTGTTTCGGTCGAGATCCCCATTCAAATGCATGTAACAGTGAGAAACGCACTGTCTTGGCGAAAGAAAGCGTTTTTGTACAACTTCATAGAAATAGCTGTAACTTTTGATAGAAGACTCGGATACACATGTTTATGGCTTTATCTTATAGAACTCAAGGTTCCCGTGCTGGGAAAACAGGTTTTGCAGCTGTTTGAGCTAAGATTTCCAAGTTATTCACATAATGAAAACCTATACTTTGTTTTGGTCGAGTTCCCCATTCAAATGCATGTAACAGTGAGAAACGCACTGTCTTGGCGAAAGAAAGCGTTTTTGTACAACTTCATAGAAATAGCTGTAACTTTTGATAGAAGACTCGGATACACATGTTTATGGCTTTATCTTATAGAACTCAAGGTTCCCGTGCTGGGAAAACAGGTTTTGCAGCTGTTTGAGCTAAGATTTCCAAGTTATTCACATAATGAAAACCTATACTTTGTTTCGGTCGAGTTCCCCATTCAAATGCATGTAACAGTGAGAAACGCACTGTCTTGGCGAAAGAAAGCGTTTTTGTACAACTTCATAGAAATAGCTGTAACTTTTGATAGAAGACTCGGATACACATGTTTATGGCTTTATCTTATAGAACTCAAGGTTCCCGTGCTGGGAAAACAGGTTTTGCAGCTGTTTGAGCTAAGATTTCCAAGTTATTCACATAATGAAAACCTATACTTTGTTTCGGTCGAGTTCCCCATTCAAATGCATGTAACAGTGAGAAACGCACTGTCTTGGCGAAAGAAAGCGTTTTTGTACAACTTCATAGAAATAGCTGTAACTTTTGATAGAAGACTCGGATACACATGTTTATGGCTTTATCTTATAGAACTCAAGGTTCCCGTGCTGGGAAAACAGGTCTTGCAGCTGTTTGAGCTAAGATTTCCAAGTTATTCACATAATGAAAACCTATACTTTGTTTCGGTCGAGATCCCCATTCAAATGCATGTAACAGTGAGAAACGCACTGTCTTGGCGAAAGAAAGCGTTTTTGTACAACTTCATAGAAATAGCTGTAACTTTTGATAGAAGACTCGGATACACATGTTTATGGCTTTATCTTATAGAACTCAAGGTTCCTGTGCTGGGAAAACAGGTTTTGCAGCTGTTTGAGCTAAGATTTCCAAGTTATTCACATAATGAAGACCTATACTTTGTTTCGGTCGAGATCCCCATTCAAATGCATGTAACAGTGAGAAACGCACTGTCTTGGCGAAAGAAAGCGTTTTTGTACAACTTCATAGAAATAGCTGTAACTTTTGATAGAAGACTCGGATACACGTTTATGGCTTTATCTTATAGAACTCAAGGTTCCCGTGCTGGGAAAACAGGTTTTGCAGCTGTTTGAGCTAAGATTTCCAAGTTATTCACATAATGAAAACCTATACTTTGTTTCGGTCGAGTTCCCCATTCAAATGCATGTAACAGTGAGAAACGCACTGTCTTGGCGAAAGAAAGCGTTTTTGTACAACTTCATAGAAATAGCTGTAACTTTTGATAGAAGACTCGGATACACATGTTTATGGCTTTATCTTATAGAACTCAAGGTTCCCGTGCTGGGAAAACAGGTTTTGCAGCTGTTTGAGCTAAGATTTCCAAGTTATTCACATAATGAAAACCTATACTTTGTTTCGGTCGAGTTCCCCATTCAAATGCATGTAACAGTGAGAAACGCACTGTCTTGGCGAAAGAAAGCGTTTTTGTACAACTTCATAGAAATAGCTGTAACTTTTGATAGAAGACTCGGATACACATGTTTATGGCTTTATCTTATAGAACTCAAGGTTCCCGTGCTGGGAAAACAGGTTTTGCAGCTGTTTGAGCTAAGATTTCCAAGTTATTCACATAATGAAAACCTATACTTTGTTTCGGTCGAGATCCCCATTCAAATGCATGTAACAGTGAGAAACGCACTGTCTTGGCGAAAGAAAGCGTTTTTGTACAACTTCATAGAAATAGCTGTAACTTTTGATAGAAGACTCGGATACACATGTTTATGGCTTTATCTTATAGAACTCAAGGTTCCCGTGCTGGGAAAACAGGTTTTGCAGCTGTTTGAGCTAAGATTTCCAAGTTATTCACATAATGAAAACCTATACTTTGTTTCGGTCGAGTTCCCCATTCAAATGCATGTAACAGTGAGAAACGCACTGTCTTGGCGAAAGAAAGCGTTTTTGTACAACTTCATAGAAATAGCTGTAACTTTTGATAGAAGACTCGGATACACATGTTTATGGCTTTATCTTATAGAACTCAAGGTTCCCGTGCTGGGAAAACAGGTTTTACAGCTGTTTGAGCTAAGATTTCCAAGTTATTCACATAATGAAAACCTATACTTTGTTTCGGTCGAGTTCCCCATTCAAATGCATGTAACAGTGAGAAACGCACTGTCTTGGCGAAAGAAAGCGTTTTTGTACAACTTCATAGAAATAGCTGTAACTTTTGATAGAAGACTCGGATACACATGTTTATGGCTTTATCTTATAGAACTCAAGGTTCCCGTGCTGGGAAAACAGGTTTTGCAGCTGTTTGAGCTAAGATTTCCAAGTTATTCACATAATGAAAACCTATACTTTGTTTCGGTCGAGATCCCCATTCAAATGCATGTAACAGTGAGAAACGCACTGTCTTGGCGAAAGAAAGCGTTTTTGTACAACTTCATAGAAATAGCTGTAACTTTTGATAGAAGACTCGGATACACATGTTTATGGCTTTATCTTATAGAACTCAAGGTTCCCGTGCTGGGAAAACAGGTTTTGCAGCTGTTTGAGCTAAGATTTCCAAGTTATTCACATAATGAAAACCTATACTTTGTTTCGGTCGAGATCCCCATTCAAATGCATGTAACAGTGAGAAACGCACTGTCTTGGCGAAAGAAAGCGTTTTTGTACAACTTCATAGAAATAGCTGTAACTTTTGATAGAAGACTCGGATACACATGTTTATGGCTTTATCTTATAGAACTCAAGGTTCCCGTGCTGGGAAAACAGGTTTTGCAGCTGTTTGAGCTAAGATTTCCAAGTTATTCACATAATGAAAACCTATACTTTGTTTCGGTCGAGTTCCCCATTCAAATGCATGTAACAGTGAGAAACGCACTGTCTTGGCGAAAGAAAGCGTTTTTGTACAACTTCATAGAAATAGCTGTAACTTTTGATAGAAGACTCGGATACACATGTTTATGGCTTTATCTTATAGAACTCAAGGTTCCCGTGCTGGGAAAACAGGTTTTGCAGCTGTTTGAGCTAAGATTTCCAAGTTATTCACATAATGAAAACCTATACTTTGTTTCGGTCGAGATCCCCATTCAAATGCATGTAACAGTGAGAAACGCACTGTCTTGGCGAAAGAAAGCGTTTTTGTACAACTTCATAGAAATAGCTGTAACTTTTGATAGAAGACTCGGATACACATGTTTATGGCTTTATCTTATAGAACTCGAGGTTCCTGTGCTGGGAAAACAGGTTTTGCAGCTGTTTGAGCTAAGATTTCCAAGTTATTCACATAATGAAAACCTATACTTTGTTTCGGTCGAGTTCCCCATTCAAATGCATGTAACAGTGAGAAACGCACTGTCTTGGCGAAAGAAAGCGTTTTTGTACAACTTCATAGAAATAGCTGTAACTTTTGATAGAAAACTCGGATACACATGTTTATGGCTTTATCTTATAGAACTCAAGGTTCCCGTGCTGGGAAAACAGGTTTTGCAGCTGTTTGAGCTAAGATTTCCAAGTTATTCACATAATGAAAACCTATACTTTGTTTCGGTCGAGTTCCCCATTCAAATGCATGTAACAGTGAGAAACGCACTGTCTTGGCGAAAGAAAGCGTTTTTGTACAACTTCATAGAAATAGCTGTAACTTTTGATAGAAGACTCGGATACACATGTTTATGGCTTTATCTTATAGAACTCAAGGTTCCCGTGCTGGGAAAACAGGTTTTGCAGCTGTTTGAGCTAAGATTTCCAAGTTATTCACATAATGAAAACCTATACTTTGTTTCGGTCGAGATCCCCATTCAAATGCATGTAACAGTGAGAAACGCACTGTCTTGGCGAAAGAAAGCGTTTTTGTACAACTTCATAGAAATAGCTGTAACTTTTGATAGAAGACTCGGATACACATGTTTATGGCTTTATCTTATAGAACTCAAGGTTCCCGTGCTGGGAAAACAGGTTTTGCAGCTGTTTGAGCTAAGATTTCCAAGTTATTCACATAATGAAAACCTATACTTTGTTTCGGTCGAGTTCCCCATTCAAATGCATGTAACAGTGAGAAACGCACTGTCTTGGCGAAAGAAAGCGTTTTTGTACAACTTCATAGAAATAGCTGTAACTTTTGATAGAAGACTCGGATACACATGTTTATGGCTTTATCTTATAGAACTCAAGGTTCCCGTGCTGGGAAAACAGGTTTTACAGCTGTTTGAGCTAAGATTTCCAAGTTATTCACATAATGAAAACCTATACTTTGTTTCGGTCGAGTTCCCCATTCAAATGCATGTAACAGTGAGAAACGCACTGTCTTGGCGAAAGAAAGCGTTTTTGTACAACTTCATAGAAATAGCTGTAACTTTTGATAGAAGACTCGGATACACATGTTTATGGCTTTATCTTATAGAACTCAAGGTTCCCGTGCTGGGAAAACAGGTTTTGCAGCTGTTTGAGCTAAGATTTCCAAGTTATTCACATAATGAAAACCTATACTTTGTTTCGGTCGAGATCCCCATTCAAATGCATGTAACAGTGAGAAACGCACTGTCTTGGCGAAAGAAAGCGTTTTTGTACAACTTCATAGAAATAGCTGTAACTTTTGATAGAAGACTCGGATACACATGTTTATGGCTTTATCTTATAGAACTCAAGGTTCCCGTGCTGGGAAAACAGGTTTTGCAGCTGTTTGAGCTAAGATTTCCAAGTTATTCACATAATGAAAACCTATACTTTGTTTCGGTCGAGATCCCCATTCAAATGCATGTAACAGTGAGAAACGCACTGTCTTGGCGAAAGAAAGCGTTTTTGTACAACTTCATAGAAATAGCTGTAACTTTTGATAGAAGACTCGGATACACATGTTTATGGCTTTATCTTTTAGAACTCAAGGTTCCCGTGCTGGGAAAACAGGTTTTGCAGCTGTTTGAGCTAAGATTTCCAAGTTATTCACATAATGAAAACCTATACTTTTTTTCGGTCGAGTTCCCCATTCAAATGCATGTAACAGTGAGAAACGCACTGTCTTGGCGAAAGAAAGCGTTTTTGTACAACTTCATAGAAATAGCTGTAACTTTTGATAGAAGACTCGGATACACATGTTTATGGCTTTATCTTATAGAACTCAAGGTTCCCGTGCTGGGAAAACAGGTTTTGCAGCTGTTTGAGCTAAGATTTCCAAGTTATTCACATAATGAAAACCTATACTTTGTTTCGGTCGAGTTCCCCATTCAAATGCATGTAACAGTGAGAAACGCACTGTCTTGGCGAAAGAAAGCGTTTTTGTACAACTTCATAGAAATAGCTGTAACTTTTGATAGAAAACTCGGATACACATGTTTCTGGCTTTATCTTATAGAACTCAAGGTTCCCGTGCTGGGAAAACAGGTTTTGCAGCTGTTTGAGCTAAGATTTCCAAGTTATTCACATAATGAAAACCTATACTTTGTTTCGGTCGAGTTCCCCATTCAAATGCATGTAACAGTGAGAAACGCACTGTCTTGGCGAAAGAAAGCGTTTTTGTACAACTTCATAGAAATAGCTGTAACTTTTGATAGAAGACTCGGATACACATGTTTATGGCTTTATCTTATAGAACTCAAGGTTCCCGTGCTGGGAAAACAGGTTTTACAGCTGTTTGAGCTAAGATTTCCAAGTTATTCACATAATGAAAACCTATACTTTGTTTCGGTCGAGTTCCCCATTCAAATGCATGTAACAGTGAGAAACGCACTGTCTTGGCGAAAGAAAGCGTTTTTGTACAACTTCATATAAATAGCTGTAACTTTTGATAGAAGACTCGGATACACATGTTTATGGCTTTATCTTATAGAACTCAAGGTTCCCGTGCTGGGAAAACAGGTTTTGCAGCTGTTTGAGCTAAGATTTCCAAGTTATTCACATAATGAAAACCTATACTTTGTTTCGGTCGAGATCCCCATTCAAATGCATGTAACAGTGAGAAACGCACTGTCTTGGCGAAAGAAAGCGTTTTTGTACAACTTCATAGAAATAGCTGTAACTTTTGATAGAAGACTCGGATACACATGTTTATGGCTTTATCTTTTAGAACTCAAGGTTCCCGTGCTGGGAAAACAGGTTTTGCAGCTGTTTGAGCTAAGATTTCCAAGTTATTCACATAATGAAAACCTATACTTTTTTTCGGTCGAGTTCCCCATTCAAATGCATGTAACAGTGAGAAACGCACTGTCTTGGCGAAAGAAAGCGTTTTTGTACAACTTCATAGAAATAGCTGTAACTTTTGATAGAAGACTCGGATACACATGTTTATGGCTTTATCTTATAGAACTCAAGGTTCCCGTGCTGGGAAAACAGGTTTTGCAGCTGTTTGAGCTAAGATTTCCAAGTTATTCACATAATGAAAACCTATACTTTGTTTCGGTCGAGTTCCCCATTCAAATGCATGTAACAGTGAGAAACGCACTGTCTTGGCGAAAGAAAGCGTTTTTGTACAACTTCACAGAAATAGCTGTAACTTTTGATAGAAAACTCGGATACACATGTTTCTGGCTTTATCTTATAGAACTCAAGGTTCCCGTGCTGGGAAAACAGGTTTTGCAGCTGTTTGAGCTAAGATTTCCAAGTTATTCACATAATGAAAACCTATACTTTGTTTCGGTCGAGTTCCCCATTCAAATGCATGTAACAGTGAGAAACGCACTGTCTTGGCGAAAGAAAGCGTTTTTGTACAACTTCATAGAAATAGCTGTAACTTTTGATAGAAGACTCGGATACACATGTTTATGGCTTTATCTTATAGAACTCAAGGTTCCCGTGCTGGGAAAACAGGTTTTGCAGCTGTTTGAGCTAAGATTTCCAAGTTATTCACATAATGAAAACCTATACTTTGTTTCGGTCGAGATCCCCATTCAAATGCATGTAACAGTGAGAAACGCACTGTCTTGGCGAAAGAAAGCGTTTTTGTACAACTTCATAGAAATAGCTGTAACTTTTGATAGAAGACTCGGATACACATGTTTATGGCTTTATCTTATAGAACTCAAGGTTCCCGTGCTGGGAAAACAGGTTTTGCAGCTGTTTGAGCTAAGATTTCCAAGTTATTCACATAATGAAAACCTATACTTTGTTTCGGTCGAGTTCCCCATTCAAATGCATGTAACAGTGAGAAACGCACTGTCTTGGCGAAAGAAAGCGTTTTTGTACAACTTCATAGAAATAGCTGTAACTTTTGATAGAAAACTCGGATACACATGTTTCTGGCTTTATCTTATAGAACTCAAGGTTCCCGTGCTGGGAAAACAGGTTTTGCAGCTGTTTGAGCTAAGATTTCCAAGTTATTCACATAATGAAAACCTATACTTTTTTTCGGTCGAGTTCCCCATTCAAATGCATGTAACAGTGAGAAACGCACTGTCTTGGCGAAAGAAAGCGTTTTTGTACAACTTCATAGAAATAGCTGTAACTTTTGATAGAAGACTCGGATACACATGTTTATGGCTTTATCTTATAGAACTCAAGGTTCCCGTGCTGGGAAAACAGGTTTTGCAGCTGTTTGAGCTAAGATTTCCAAGTTATTCACATAATGAAAACCTATACTTTGTTTCGGTCGAGTTCCCCATTCAAATGCATGTAACAGTGAGAAACGCACTGTCTTGGCGAAAGAAAGCGTTTTTGTACAACTTCATAGAAATAGCTGTAACTTTTGATAGAAGACTCGGATACACATGTTTATGGCTTTATCTTATAGAACTCAAGGTTCCCGTGCTGGGAAAACAGGTTTTGCAGCTGTTTGAGCTAAGATTTCCAAGTTATTCACATAATGAAAACCTATACTTTGTTTCGGTCGAGATCCCCATTCAAATGCATGTAACAGTGAGAAACGCACTGTCTTGGCGAAAGAAAGCGTTTTTGTACAACTTCATAGAAATAGCTGTAACTTTTGATAGAAGACTCGGATACACATGTTTATGGCTTTATCTTATAGAACTCAAGGTTCCCGTGCTGGGAAAACAGGTTTTGCAGCTGTTTGAGCTAAGATTTCCAAGTTATTCACATAATGAAAACCTATACTTTGTTTCGGTCGAGTTCCCCATTCAAATGCATGTAACAGTGAGAAACGCACTGTCTTGGCGAAAGAAAGCGTTTTTGTACAACTTCATAGAAATAGCTGTAACTTTTGATAGAAGACTCGGATACACATGTTTATGGCTTTATCTTATAGAACTCAAGGTTCCCGTGCTGGGAAAACAGGTTTTACAGCTGTTTGAGCTAAGATTTCCAAGTTATTCACATAATGAAAACCTATACTTTGTTTCGGTCGAGATCCCCATTCAAATGCATGTAACAGTGAGAAACGCACTGTCTTGGCGAAAGAAAGCGTTTTTGTACAACTTCATAGAAATAGCTGTAACTTTTGATAGAAGACTCGGATACACATGTTTATGGCTTTATCTTTTAGAACTCAAGGTTCCCGTGCTGGGAAAACAGGTTTTGCAGCTGTTTGAGCTAAGATTTCCAAGTTATTCACATAATGAAAACCTATACTTTTTTTCGGTCGAGTTCCCCATTCAAATGCATGTAACAGTGAGAAACGCACTGTCTTGGCGAAAGAAAGCGTTTTTGTACAACTTCATAGAAATAGCTGTAACTTTTGATAGAAGACTCGGATACACATGTTTATGGCTTTATCTTATAGAACTCAAGGTTCCCGTGCTGGGAAACAGGTTTTGCAGCTGTTTGAGCTAAGATTTCCAAGTTATTCACATAATGAAAACCTATACTTTGTTTCGGTCGAGTTCCCCATTCAAATGCATGTAACAGTGAGAAACGCACTGTCTTGGCGAAAGAAAGCGTTTTTGTACAACTTCATAGAAATAGCTGTAACTTTTGATAGAAGACTCGGATACACATGTTTATGGCTTTATCTTATAGAACTCAAGGTTCCCGTGCTGGGAAAACAGGTTTTGCAGCTGTTTGAGCTAAGATTTCCAAGTTATTCACATAATGAAAACCTATACTTTGTTTCGGTCGAGATCCCCATTCAAATGCATGTAACAGTGAGAAACGCACTGTCTTGGCGAAAGAAAGCGTTTTTGTACAACTTCATAGAAATAGCTGTAACTTTTGATAGAAGACTCGGATACACATGTTTATGGCTTTATCTTATAGAACTCAAGGTTCCTGTGCTGGGAAAACAGGTTTTGCAGCTGTTTGAGCTAAGATTTCCAAGTTATTCACATAATGAAAACCTATACTTTGTTTCGGTCGAGATCCCCATTCAAATGCATGTAACAGTGAGAAACGCACTGTCTTGGCGAAAGAAAGCGTTTTTGTACAACTTCATAGAAATAGCTGTAACTTTTGATAGAAGACTCGGATACACATGTTTATGGCTTTATCTTATAGAACTCAAGGTTCCCGTGCTGGGAAAACAGGTTTTGCAGCTGTTTGAGCTAAGATTTCCAAGTTATTCACATAATGAAAACCTATACTTTGTTTCGGTCGAGTTCCCCATTCAAATGCATGTAACAGTGAGAAACGCACTGTCTTGGCGAAAGAAAGCGTTTTTGTACAACTTCATAGAAATAGCTGTAACTTTTGATAGAAGACTCGGATACACATGTTTATGGCTTTATCTTATAGAACTCAAGGTTCCCGTGCTGGGAAAACAGGTCTTGCAGCTGTTTGAGCTAAGATTTCCAAGTTATTCACATAATGAAAACCTATACTTTGTTTCGGTCGAGATCCCCATTCAAATGCATGTAACAGTGAGAAACGCACTGTCTTGGCGAAAGAAAGCGTTTTTGTACAACTTCATAGAAATAGCTGTAACTTTTGATAGAAGACTCGGTGTCAAGGGTTGACAATTTGTTCAAACACAGTAAGAGAGAAATGAGACACTGGCAGACCGACTCAGAGTTTCAAAGACGTGCGCACGGGTGAGAGTCTCTGAGCAGACTAACACACCGAGCACCGTTTACTCGCTTTATTTATAAGGCAAAATGGGTTACATAATACTTCCTCTTTCAACTGAAGAGGGGAGAGCTCAGGCATTGTCTTAGCTATCTAACTTCTGCACACAAACTGAAAAACAACGACACAGCAGTATTCATGCTTATCTGACATCGCAGACACTGAAGTAAAGAATGCATGTATATATCCTGTCTTTGTCAAACATCTCACACACTTAAGCAAGGAATACCTTGTGTTCTTTTCAACAGTAAGCTTTACCGTGTGAAAATATATAAACACTTGATTATAAGGCATACTTGTTTCTACTTGATTATACTTTAATGATTTAACTAAAATAAAAATTCTCTTAACATTCCCTCCTGATGTTAATATATTTCACATGTTTTACTCAATGCATAGTCACTTGTTAGTCACATTTTCAACTTGCACGTCATTCAGTGAAATAATTAAACAACAAGCTTGTCAAGATTGTCATAGAGATTTTCTTCTCTCTCTCCCACACTCAGCATATCATACTGACGATAGGGATCCTCCATAACTGACTGAGCCAAGACATGGTTTCCTAACATACGCTTGAACATGTTTGTCATTATGCTTCTCAGACATGGGATAATACAAGCAATGAAAAGGCAAAATAGTAACATCACACTGAAAAGGGCCAACAGGCCTTTAATCAGTAGAGATTTCCAAGAGCCGCTCAGCAGCCAGTCCCACCAACCTTGAGTATCGGTAACGTAGTCCTGCTGCTGAGCGTCTCTCAGTTGTTTCAAAACATTCAAAGCATTTGTCATGTTTAATGAATGGATGTTATCAGGTATGTAGGTACAACATGTAGTGTTAAACAATACGCAGAGACCACCTTTCTCTGCGAGAATGATGTCTAAAGCCACTCGGTGCTGCATGACAGTGATGCGAATTGCATCAATTTCTTCATTCTGTCCTTGATTAATGCGGGTTGAAGCATTTAAAAATAATCCAAAACGATAGTCCAGGGTTTCTATCCGTAGTGCGTGTTTCCCTACTCCTATCCATGGAAACAAAGCGTGTATTACCTTCTGGCTCTTGGTCCAGAGTTTGAAGTCATCTGGTACATCAGAACCAAGATATGGATCATGGGGCTTGAGGCCTGTGTTACGTTTAGCTCTGGTGTTGCTGTTCACTGACATCTTAAAGGTGTGGTCAGATACCAGAACAGGGGCACAGAGTCCGGTGCTGTTTGGTGGCAGCATGAAATAGACTTTCAGGCCACACGCCCAAGCTGCGCCCTGTACCCAGTATGTACCTGTCGATGAGCCGATGCCATCCCAATCTGGTGCCGCCAGGATCATGGAGCAGTTTCGGTTTTGTCCTAATTTCTTCAGACCCTGGGGCGTACCTGTTTGTCCGGTTGCTCCTGTGAAGTTAAAGCACACTGGGTGTTGTATGTCAGGTGGCAAAACAACTGAGAATGATTTCAGTTTTCTATGGCTGACGTTTATATGCACCCAGTAGGCTTCATTGCAGGTGTAGTTTATATTTGGGTACTGGTGGGTGCAGTTTGTTATGTTGTAGATTAAAGACTTTACACTCTGTGGGACTATATATTGTGTAGTGTTGTGGCATGTGTTGCTGTTTTGGTCCTTTATGGATCCACCTATCACCATCACAGGTTTTCCTGGTGTTGAGCAGGTCCCGGTAATGGCTTTGTCATATATGCAGAGTGCTTCAGCCTTGGTTGGGGGTTTTCCATACACTGTGGCATGGAGTGCTGTCGTGGGCATATGTGAGCAGACATAGCAGTTTGCGGCATTGTCTTCTCTGTGCACTCTGTCATGGACATACCGGTACCATGCATTGTTCAGCCACGGGTGGTTGTGTTCTTTGTCTATCTCCTTCAGGTGCGAGTTGTCGTGGGTCCACCTCTTAGGTCGGAGAATAATTGGTACTGTCTTGTGGGTTCCACTGGGCATCAACCAAAAGAGTGTCGTCATCAGGAGGATAGCCATTAGACAGAATATGTAGCACATGAGTAGTTTTCGTTTGATGTCACAAGCGCCCAAGCACAACAGCTTTGGGGCTGGAACTGGTGCTAGCATTGATTCTGAAGCTGGTTCTTCTTCTGGATTTATCAGGTTGTTTTCCTCAGTCATCTTGTTGAGATTTTATTCAGGCGTCCCTGGTGTTATTATTGGTTCTGCTCTTCGGTGGGATAGGTCAGTCTGATCTTCAGGGCGACCAGGCACACCCGAGCTCCCACGTGAGTAGCACTGCCGAGGAAGCACAGGGCGGGAAACCCGTTCAGCCCTGTCCTCCAGCAGGGGTTCACGTAAGAGTCAGGGGAACCGGCGTCTTATTGTGGTGCAAACACTTTCTTCACGTGGGATTGATGAATCCACGAAACTCGTTCGGCTATCTTACACGCTGTGGGTGTGGTAAGTAGCACCTGGAAGGGACCTTCCCACTTTGGAGCACTCCAGTTTTTCCGCTGGAGGACTTTAATCAGAATCCAATCACCGGGGTTCAACCTGCAAGAAACTGAAGAAAAGTCACTCGGCAGTTGATTGCTTAATCTCACTTCTTTATTCTCAAATAGTTTTGTCATCCATTCTGCCATTGTTGTTTCTGCAATAGATTTATTAATTGGCTCACTCATTATGGGGAGTGGAAAATGTCTGCCATGTATGATTTCAAATGGCGTTAGACCACCTGTTCCTTGAGTTATTCTCATCCATAATTTAACCAAGCTTAGACATTCAGGCCAAGGTTTTTTAGTCTCTTCCATACATTTCCTCAACCTTTGTTTAATTGTGCCGTTAGTTCTCTCGACTAATCCTGCACTTTGTGGATGATAAGAACAGTGATGTTTTATGCTGAAGCCTAAAGCTTCAGAAACTTTACTTATTACTTCATTTACAAAATGTGTGCCATTGTCTGATCTTATCAGAGATGGAATACCGTACGTTGGAATAAAATGATTACATAGACATTTTGCTACTGATATTGCATCTGCTTTTTTCACTGGGTATATTTCTGGCCACTTGGAAAATACATCAATTATCACAAGTGCATATTTGGAGGATTGTGATTCATTTAATTCTATGAAATCCATGTGGACAGTGTGAAATGGATGCGGTGGTATAGGGAAATGCCCTCGCTTTGGACGTAGATTTCCCTGTGCGTTGTGTCTTTGGCAAATCATACATGTTCTGATAAACTCTTGTGCTGAACTTTCAAAATTTTTTGTATAGAATTGTTTATTAAGAATATTAATCATCCCTCCTGATGACACATGAGTTTTCCCATGTGTCACTAAAGCAGCAGTTCTATGCAAAGATTTTGGAAGCACTGGTTTGCCATTACACATCATGAGGTTGTCTTTTAATTCTGCTCCATCTTTCACCCAAGATTTTTGTTCACTCAGCGATGCTGTTTTCTGTGCATCTGCTAGTATTTCTAAAGGTATTAGATCTATGATTTCTGTTGTTAAAACATCAATTTGTTTTTCTGCAGCTGCTTTTGCTGCTTTGTCAGCAAAGTTATTTCCTCTCGTAATTTCTGTGTCATCCTTTTGATGAGCTGCACATTTGCATAGTGCTAATTCTTTTGGCAACGTTATTACTTCTAATAGCTTTTTTAGAAGGTTTGCATGTTGAACTGTGTTGCCTGAGGAAGTTGTCATTCCTCTGTTATGCCATATTTTAGCGAAATGATGAACTGCTGAATAGACATATTGACTGTCTGTGTAAACATTAACACTTTGACCCTTATATAAAGTACATGCTCTGATGACTGCGGTTAGTTCTGCGCTTTGAGCAGAGTTTGAGGAGCTGAGAGCTTTTGCTTCTATCACTTTATCAACAGTTGTGACCGCATAACCCACACAATTTCTACCGTGAATGTCTTTTGACGCTGAGCCGTCCACAAAAACATTACTGAAACTGCTCTGGGGGGAGCTGTATATATCAGTGCGAGGTTTTGTATCTTCCTCTAATTTTTGAATGCAACAGTGTTGTTCTCCGTCCAGAGAAGTCGGCAAAAGTGTACTTGGGTTTAGCTGGCCACACTTCTCTATTTTTATGTGTGATTGTGTAAGTAGAATCCCCACATAAGAAAGTTGTCTTGCATGCGTGAGGAAAGAGAGGTTCGCTTGGAGCAAAATAGAGGTCACTGCATGTGGGACTTTGATGATCAATTTATGTCCTAGAACAATGTCTGCACATTTTTTAACTGCCTCTGCTGCTGCTGCGCATGCCTGAACACAGGTAGGTAATCCAGCAGCTACAGAGTCAAGTTTGCATGAGTAGAAAGCTAATGGACGTTGTTTTTCTCCAAAAGCTTGAGTTAAGACTGCTTTCATATACCCTCCTGCACCATCAACATGGAGAACGAAAGGTTTTCCATAGTCTGGTAATGCTAAGATGGTACATGTCTGCAGTGCTATTTTCAAATCAACGAAAGCTTTTTCTGCTTCTGGAGTCCATTGTACTTTGTCTTTTAATGCTAGATCTTTACCATAAATGAGGTTCTGTAGTGGTTGAGCTAGTAATGCGTATTCTGGAATCCAGCATCTACAGAAATTGCACAGTCCTAAAAAACTCATCATTTGTTGTTTAGTTACTGGTTTTGGGGCATTTTGGACTGCTATCTTTCTGCTCTCTAACAGCTGCCTGCCTTGTCCTGTCAATTTGTGGCCAAGGTATGTTACTTCCTGGCTCCACAATTGCAGTTTATGCTGTGACACTTTATGGCCTTGCTCTGCGAGATGTTGCAAAACTGTTAATGTGTTTTCTTTGCACTCATCTTTTGTATGGCCTGTGATCAATATATCATCTACATACAACAAGAACTGCCCTGGGGCAGGGAGCGTACAAGATGACATTGATTTTCTCAAAGCCTCTGCATACAGAGTTGGGCTATTCTGGAATCCCTGAGGCAACCTTGTATAAGTATACTTTTGATTGTCAAAGGTGAATCCGAATAACTTCTGTGAGTCAGGGTGCAGAGGTACGGAGAAGAAGGCATTGGACAAGTCTATTACAGAGAACCACCGTTCTTTTGGTGTTACTTGATTTAGAATTGTGTGTGGATTTGCAACCACTGGAGGTATTTGCTCTGTTACCTCATTTATTGCTCTTAGATCATGAACTAAGCGATATTTTCCTGTATTAGCCTTTTTTACTGGAAAAATTGGTGTATTACACGTGGCTTCATTAGTTTTCACGAGAATACCTGCTTTTTGCATCTCTGCTATGACTGGTCTGATACCTTCTTTTGCCTCTGCACTCAAGGGATATTGTGGTTTTACAGGCCTATATGAGGTTGTAGTTTTCACCACTACTGGATCTGCTCCTTTTATTAGGCCTACATCCGTGGGTCCTTGAGACCATAATGTTTGTGGCAGCTTCTCTAGTTCTGGATGTGCTTCAATTGTTAATACTTGTCATTCATCTTGCTCTGTTGTGGCTAAATGTGTGGCTGGTGTGGCTGTCACCGGCCAACACAGCGTTAGCCTCATGCACCCAGTTCTACGGCCTTTTTGCCAGTCCTCACACTCTATTTTGTCATATCTGTCCATTTCTACATTTCTCAGCACTGTGCCTAACTCAGACCAAGGCGTTTGGTCGTTGCGTGCAACAGATACATGAGGGTTGCACATCTTATTTAAGCGCTGCACTGCATCTGTCTGTAACACTGAGCATACTGCATTACCACTCTGTGTCACATACAGGTGTTGTAGGACTAGTTTTTGCGGTCCTAGTCTGTGCACTTGTTGATCATAAATTTTGTCTGGACCTGGGACATATTTATACCACAAGGTGTTGTGATATTTTGCTGGGTCCTGTCTATGTGAGTGCTCAGGTAAGTACATATTAGCTTTGGCCTCTAATGGTTCAAGTTTTGGTAAATCTAAGGCCCAGTAATAATTTGGCTCACCTAAACCTTCACAAACAAAAATGTCTTCAGTTTGGCTCTGACTTTCAGAGAGTAGGAGTCTGGCTTTCATGCCACTTTCTTCAGGAAAAACTCCTATTTTTAATTTTGTTAAAGCATCTCTTCCTAACAAATTTAGTGGACAAGATGGATCATAGATGCACTGATTTTTGCAGGCACGGCCACTATCTCTATGTGACATAAAAAGGGGGTCGGTTAGATGCTGTTTTGTCACATGTCCTGAGGCTGATTTCACGATTAAGGTATCTTTTGAAGAGGTTAAATTTGGGACTTCTACTGTTAGGACAGTTTTACAAGCACCTGTGTCGCAAAGGAATTTTATTGGGACCCCGTTAACGTGCACTATAACGGTGGGCTTTGCTTCTGAGCCTAGCAGCAGTTGTTCAATGTTGTAAACTTCCCCTTCACTTGTTTCACTTCCCTTTTCTTGTGCTAGTCATTCATCACGGCGTCTGCGCCTGTCATCTCCACCTTCCTGTTCTTGGCTTACATTTCTACAGTTTCGAGCAAAGTGCCCGATTTTACCACAGTTATAACATCTCATATCTCTTCTATCTCTTCTTTGTCCTGCTTTTTGCTTTCCCCTACTTTGCTTAAAACCTGCCGTGTGTTGCTGTCCTGAGAAGGCTATAAAGCCTGTCTCTGGATCAATCATGAAAACTCCTTCTGTTTTTTCTTTTTGTTTTTGAATTTTGACTGCATGCTCAGCATATTGTAGGGCTTCAGGCAAGGTTCCTGTATTTTGAGTGACCCAGTGTTTGTCTACATGTGCTTTTATCTTAGGCAGTAGACCATTTAGGAAGGCATTTTTTAATTGTTGTTGAAAAGCAGACAGTGGATCGGCATCATAATTTAGCCCTGAGTTTTGTCTGAAAACTGGGCGTAGGCGATCCAAATAGTCTGATGCTGTCTCTCCTTCCTTTTGTTTGCACTCTCCTATCTTTCCATAATCTGGCCTTGGGGCTAAAATAACTTCTATTCTGCCATACAAGTTATTAAGCTCCTGTATCAATTGGGGAGTGTCTGGCCCCAACACGTCACCGTTTAAATCATTTCCTGTAAATTGACCTCTAGCTCTAGGAAGACTTAAACCTAATAAATCTTGAAAAACTTGATGCATCTCATGACCATTTAAACCCCACCCCTGACGGATCAATTCCACTGCATCTCGCCACGGCCGGAAGCCTTCTTTAAGGGGTGGCACATCTTTTAGTACATTCTCTCTGTCTTTATGAGACCAGGGTCGGAATGCATAAATTAAAGGCTCACCGTCTACTGGTATGACTCCTTGGGCGTCTGGGGGACCAGTGGGTTGACCGTACCTGGGGTTAGATAAGGCTACCATTGGAAACTGACCTACAATTTCTGTTTTTTTGGAATGACCATGCTTAGTCATAAGATCAAGTTGTTGTCTGGCCTCCATATAGGGATTTGAAACAAAAGGTTTGTGAGGAGAGCTTACAGGAAGTGCTGACGTAGGGTTAGGTGCAGCTGCTGCAGGCTGTGCAGGCTGAAGAGCATAAGGAGGGGGGTACGGTTTTTCTTCTCCTGCAGTTTTCTGTTTATCTTTAGTTTCCTGCTTTTGGGCACGTTTAGCAATGCGTTTATCGTTTTCTACCATCCACGCCTTGAAAAGGTGCCATTCTGCTAAGCGTTTTGCTTTTTTCTTTTGGCTCTTTTCCTCAAATAATTCTTTTTGTAAAGCAGCCTTTAAAGCAGTTATTGATTCTTGATTGCATTTGCCTTGCCAGGCTGGGCAATAAATTTTATGTGGATTTCTCCACCTATTTGCACTGACTCTTCCTGCATTTGGACAGTTTTTTTCCAACCATCCTTCATCTGCTGTTAATTTTACTTTAGTTTTAGAGTTACCCATTTTGAACTAATTACGTCAGAACTGTGACACCTTCTTTGGCATGAAAAAGTGAGAATGGGTTTTCGATAACAGCCTTCTACTCTCCCACTAATTGAGAGAGCGGTTATCAATTTTACGTGATGAAGCACAACCCTTTTTTCCACCTTTACCAATACGTGAGTGTACACAGGAAAACAGTTTGAGAAGTGGTTCGACCGCGTATTGGGTCGTAAAAACAACTCACTCCTCACAAACAAAGCGCGTTTCTATGATTTTTATTGAGATTTTCCGTAGGCCTATTTATTTGTGTAACACCTTCACCTTCAGCCACTCTTCTTGAGTGACCGGAAACCTGTTCCGTTGCAGCCACTCCCAGAGCGACCGGAACTTTTAATAGCGATTTTTCTAGAATTTCGCTCTTGCCTGTCGTCTTCTTAGTCCCGCATGGACACTGAGATCTGTCGGCGTACCTAGGTTTACACACTACTTAAAGGAAAATCTCAATATCAACGTATTTTAGCGCTTGGTGGAATGCGTGTCATATTCACCTCTACTGTGGCGCTGCGTTTTAAGATCCGGTGCTCATCGGGTCCTGGAGCCGTGAAGGCCGAACGCTGACCGGAGATCGAATTCACGTTCCCGGGTTTTTCGTTTTACTGATCAGATTTCTTCCAGCGCAGGCGTCACGACGTCAGGATCCGATGGAGACCGTCTGTGGAAAACTAGACGTTAAAATAACAGTCAGTTCTCCGGCTACGAAGGACCAATTAAATGTCAAGGGTTGACAATTTGTTCAAACACAGTAAGAGAGAAATGAGACACTGGCAGACCGACTCAGAGTTTCAAAGACGTGCGCACGGGTGAGAGTCTCTGAGCAGACTAACACACCGAGCACCGTTTACTCGCTTTATTTATAAGGCAAAATGGGTTACATAATACTTCCTCTTTCAACTGAAGAGGGGAGAGCTCAGGCATTGTCTTAGCTATCTAACTTCTGCACACAAACTGAAAAACAACGACACAGCAGTATTCATGCTTATCTGACATCGCAGACACTGAAGTAAAGAATGCATGTATATATCCTGTCTTTGTCAAACATCTCACACACTTAAGCAAGGAATACCTTGTGTTCTTTTCAACAGTAAGCTTTACCGTGTGAAAATATATAAACACTTGATTATAAGGCATACTTGTTTCTACTTGATTATACTTTAATGATTTAACTAAAATAAAAATTCTCTTAACACTCGGATACACATGTTTATGGCTTTATCTTATAGAACTCAAGGTTCCTGTGCTGGGAAAACAGGTTTTGCAGCTGTTTGAGCTAAGATTTCCAAGTTATTCACATAATGAAGACCTATACTTTGTTTCGGTCGAGATCCCCATTCAAATGCATGTAACAGTGAGAAACGCACTGTCTTGGCGAAAGAAAGCGTTTTTGTACAACTTCATAGAAATAGCTGTAACTTTTGATAGAAGACTCGGATACACGTTTATGGCTTTATCTTATAGAACTCAAGGTTCCCGTGCTGGGAAAACAGGTTTTGCAGCTGTTTGAGCTAAGATTTCCAAGTTATTCACATAATGAAAACCTATACTTTGTTTCGGTCGAGTTCCCCATTCAAATGCATGTAACAGTGAGAAACGCACTGTCTTGGCGAAAGAAAGCGTTTTTGTACAACTTCATAGAAATAGCTGTAACTTTTGATAGAAGACTCGGATACACATGTTTATGGCTTTATCTTATAGAACTCAAGGTTCCCGTGCTGGGAAAACAGGTTTTGCAGCTGTTTGAGCTAAGATTTCCAAGTTATTCACATAATGAAAACCTATACTTTGTTTCGGTCGAGATCCCCATTCAAATGCATGTAACAGTGAGAAACGCACTGTCTTGGCGAAAGAAAGCGTTTTTGTACAACTTCATAGAAATAGCTGTAACTTTTGATAGAAGACTCGGATACACATGTTTATGGCTTTATCTTATAGAACTCAAGGTTCCTGTGCTGGGAAAACAGGTTTTGCAGCTGTTTGAGCTAAGATTTCCAAGTTATTCACATAATGAAAACCTATACTTTGTTTCGGTCGAGTTCCCCATTCAAATGCATGTAACAGTGAGAAACGCACTGTCTTGGCGAAAGAAAGCGTTTTTGTACAACTTCATAGAAATAGCTGTAACTTTTGATAGAAGACTCGGATACACATGTTTATGGCTTTATCTTATAGAACTCAAGGTTCTCGTGCTGGGAAAACAGGTTTTGCAGCTGTTTGAGCTAAGATTTCCAAGTTATTCACATAATGAAAACCTATACTTTGTTTCGGTCGAGATCCCCATTCAAATGCATGTAACAGTGAGAAACGCACTGTCTTGGCGAAAGAAAGCGTTTTTGTACAACTTCATAGAAATAGCTGTAACTTTTGATAGAAGACTCGGATACACATGTTTATGGCTTTATCTTATAGAACTCAAGGTTCCCGTGCTGGGAAAACAGGTTTTGCAGCTGTTTGAGCTAAGATTTCCAAGTTATTCACATAATGAAAACCTATACTTTGTTTCGGTCGAGTTCCCCATTCAAATGCATGTAACAGTGAGAAACGCACTGTCTTGGCGAAAGAAAGCGTTTTTGTACAACTTCATAGAAATAGCTGTAACTTTTGATAGAAGACTCGGATACACATGTTTATGGCTTTATCTTATAGAACTCAAGGTTCCCGTGCTGGGAAAACAGGTTTTGCAGCTGTTTGAGCTAAGATTTCCAAGTTATTCACATAATGAAAACCTATACTTTGTTTCGGTCGAGATCCCCATTCAAATGCATGTAACAGTGAGAAACGCACTGTCTTGGCGAAAGAAAGCGTTTTTGTACAACTTCATAGAAATAGCTGTAACTTTTGATAGAAGACTCGGATACACATGTTTATGGCTTTATCTTATAGAACTCAAGGTTCCCGTGCTGGGAAAACAGGTTTTGCAGCTGTTTGAGCTAAGATTTCCAAGTTATTCACATAATGAAAACCTATACTTTGTTTCGGTCGAGTTCCCCATTCAAATGCATGTAACAGTGAGAAACGCACTGTCTTGGCGAAAGAAAGCGTTTTTGTACAACTTCATAGAAATAGCTGTAACTTTTGATAGAAGACTCGGATACACATGTTTATGGCTTTATCTTATAGAACTCAAGGTTCCCGTGCTGGGAAAACAGGTTTTGCAGCTGTTTGAGCTAAGATTTCCAAGTTATTCACATAATGAAAACCTATACTTTGTTTCGGTCGAGATCCCCATTCAAATGCATGTAACAGTGAGAAACGCACTGTCTTGGCGAAAGAAAGCGTTTTTGTACAACTTCATAGAAATAGCTGTAACTTTTGATAGAAGACTCGGATACACATGTTTATGGCTTTATCTTTTAGAACTCAAGGTTCCCGTGCTGGGAAAACAGGTTTTGCAGCTGTTTGAGCTAAGATTTCCAAGTTATTCACATAATGAAAACCTATACTTTTTTTCGGTCGAGTTCCCCATTCAAATGCATGTAACAGTGAGAAACGCACTGTCTTGGCGAAAGAAAGCGTTTTTGTACAACTTCATAGAAATAGCTGTAACTTTTGATAGACGACTCGGATACACATGTTTATGGCTTTATCTTATAGAACTCAAGGTTCCCGTGCTGGGAAAACAGGTTTTGCAGCTGTTTGAGCTAAGATTTCCAAGTTATTCACATAATGAAAACCTATACTTTGTTTCGGTCGAGTTCCCCATTCAAATGCATGTAACAGTGAGAAACGCACTGTCTTGGCGAAAGAAAGCGTTTTTGTACAACTTCATAGAAATAGCTGTAACTTTTGATAGAAGACTCGGATACACATGTTTATGGCTTTATCTTATAGAACTCAAGGTTCCCGTGCTGGGAAAACAGGTTTTGCAGCTGTTTGAGCTAAGATTTCCAAGTTATTCACATAATGAAAACCTATACTTTGTTTCGGTCGAGATCCCCATTCAAATGCATGTAACAGTGAGAAACGCACTGTCTTGGCGAAAGAAAGCGTTTTTGTACAACTTCATAGAAATAGCTGTAACTTTTGATAGAAGACTCGGATACACATGTTTATGGCTTTATCTTATAGAACTCAAGGTTCCTGTGCTGGGAAAACAGGTTTTGCAGCTGTTTGAGCTAAGATTTCCAAGTTATTCACATAATGAAAACCTATACTTTGTTTCGGTCGAGATCCCCATTCAAATGCATGTAACAGTGAGAAACGCACTGTCTTGGCGAAAGAAAGCGTTTTTGTACAACTTCATAGAAATAGCTGTAACTTTTGATAGAAGACTCGGATACACATGTTTATGGCTTTATCTTATAGAACTCAAGGTTCCCGTGCTGGGAAAACAGGTTTTGCAGCTGTTTGAGCTAAGATTTCCAAGTTATTCACATAATGAAAACCTATACTTTGTTTCGGTCGAGTTCCCCATTCAAATGCATGTAACAGTGAGAAACGCACTGTCTTGGCGAAAGAAAGCGTTTTTGTACAACTTCATAGAAATAGCTGTAACTTTTGATAGAAGACTCGGATACACATGTTTATGGCTTTATCTTATAGAACTCAAGGTTCCCGTGCTGGGAAAACAGGTTTTGCAGCTGTTTGAGCTAAGATTTCCAAGTTATTCACATAATGAAAACCTATACTTTGTTTCGGTCGAGTTCCCCATTCAAATGCATGTAACAGTGAGAAACGCACTGTCTTGGCGAAAGAAAGCGTTTTTGTACAACTTCATAGAAATAGCTGTAACTTTTGATAGAAGACTCGGATACACATGTTTATGGCTTTATCTTATAGAACTCAAGGTTCCCGTGCTGGGAAAACAGGTTTTGCAGCTGTTTGAGCTAAGATTTCCAAGTTATTCACATAATGAAAACCTATACTTTGTTTCGGTCGAGTTCCCCATTCAAATGCATGTAACAGTGAGAAACGCACTGTCTTGGCGAAAGAAAGCGTTTTTGTACAACTTCATAGAAATAGCTGTAACTTTTGATAGAAGACTCGGATACACATGTTTATGGCTTTATCTTATAGAACTCAAGGTTCCCGTGCTGGGAAAACAGGTTTTGCAGCTGTTTGAGCTAAGATTTCCAAGTTATTCACATAATGAAAACCTATACTTTGTTTCGGTCGAGATCCCCATTCAAATGCATGTAACAGTGAGAAACGCACTGTCTTGGCGAAAGAAAGCGTTTTTGTACAACTTCATAGAAATAGCTGTAACTTTTGATAGAAGACTCGGATACACATGTTTATGGCTTTATCTTTTAGAACTCAAGGTTCCCGTGCTGGGAAAACAGGTTTTGCAGCTGTTTGAGCTAAGATTTCCAAGTTATTCACATAATGAAAACCTATACTTTTTTTCGGTCGAGTTCCCCATTCAAATGCATGTAACAGTGAGAAACGCACTGTCTTGGCGAAAGAAAGCGTTTTTGTACAACTTCATAGAAATAGCTGTAACTTTTGATAGAAGACTCGGATACACATGTTTATGGCTTTATCTTATAGAACTCAAGGTTCCCGTGCTGGGAAAACAGGTTTTGCAGCTGTTTGAGCTAAGATTTCCAAGTTATTCACATAATGAAAACCTATACTTTGTTTCGGTCGAGATCCCCATTCAAATGCATGTAACAGTGAGAAACGCACTGTCTTGGCGAAAGAAAGCGTTTTTGTACAACTTCATAGAAATAGCTGTAACTTTTGATAGAAGACTCGGATACACATGTTTATGGCTTTATCTTATAGAACTCAAGGTTCCCGTGCTGGGAAAACAGGTTTTGCAGCTGTTTGAGCTAAGATTTCCAAGTTATTCACATAATGAAAACCTATACTTTGTTTCGGTCGAGATCCCCATTCAAATGCATGTAACAGTGAGAAACGCACTGTCTTGGCGAAAGAAAGCGTTTTTGTACAACTTCATAGAAATAGCTGTAACTTTTGATAGAAGACTCGGATACACATGTTTATGGCTTTATCTTATAGAACTCAAGGTTCCTGTGCTGGGAAAACAGGTTTTGCAGCTGTTTGAGCTAAGATTTCCAAGTTATTCACATAATGAAAACCTATACTTTGTTTCGGTCGAGATCCCCATTCAAATGCATGTAACAGTGAGAAACGCACTGTCTTGGCGAAAGAAAGCGTTTTTGTACAACTTCATAGAAATAGCTGTAACTTTTGATAGAAGACTCGGATACACATGTTTATGGCTTTATCTTATAGAACTCAAGGTTCCCGTGCTGGGAAAACAGGTTTTGCAGCTGTTTGAGCTAAGATTTCCAAGTTATTCACATAATGAAAACCTATACTTTGTTTCGGTCGAGTTCCCCATTCAAATGCATGTAACAGTGAGAAACGCACTGTCTTGGCGAAAGAAAGCGTTTTTGTACAACTTCATAGAAATAGCTGTAACTTTTGATAGAAGACTCGGATACACATGTTTATGGCTTTATCTTATAGAACTCAAGGTTCCCGTGCTGGGAAAACAGCTTTTGCAGCTGTTTGAGCTAAGATTTCCAAGTTATTCACATAATGAAAACCTATACTTTGTTTCGGTCGAGTTCCCCATTCAAATGCATGTAACAGTGAGAAACGCACTGTCTTGGCGAAAGAAAGCGTTTTTGTACAACTTCATAGAAATAGCTGTAACTTTTGATAGAAGACTCGGATACACATGTTTATGGCTTTATCTTATAGAACTCAAGGTTCCCGTGCTGGGAAAACAGGTTTTGCAGCTGTTTGAGCTAAGATTTCCAAGTTATTCACATAATGAAAACCTATACTTTGTTTCGGTCGAGTTCCCCATTCAAATGCATGTAACAGTGAGAAACGCACTGTCTTGGCGAAAGAAAGCGTTTTTGTACAACTTCATAGAAATAGCTGTAACTTTTGATAGAAGACTCGGATACACATGTTTATGGCTTTATCTTATAGAACTCAAGGTTCCCGTGCTGGGAAAACAGGTTTTGCAGCTGTTTGAGCTAAGATTTCCAAGTTATTCACATAATGAAAACCTATACTTTGTTTCGGTCGAGATCCCCATTCAAATGCATGTAACAGTGAGAAACGCACTGTCTTGGCGAAAGAAAGCGTTTTTGTACAACTTCATAGAAATAGCTGTAACTTTTGATAGAAGACTCGGATACACATGTTTATGGCTTTATCTTTTAGAACTCAAGGTTCCCGTGCTGGGAAAACAGGTTTTGCAGCTGTTTGAGCTAAGATTTCCAAGTTATTCACATAATGAAAACCTATACTTTTTTTCGGTCGAGTTCCCCATTCAAATGCATGTAACAGTGAGAAACGCACTGTCTTGGTGAAAGAAAGCGTTTTTGTACAACTTCATAGAAATAGCTGTAACTTTTGATAGAAGACTCGGATACACATGTTTATGGCTTTATCTTATAGAACTCAAGGTTCCCGTGCTGGGAAAACAGGTTTTGCAGCTGTTTGAGCTAAGATTTCCAAGTTATTCACATAATGAAAACCTATACTTTGTTTCGGTCGAGATCCCCATTCAAATGCATGTAACAGTGAGAAACGCACTGTCTTGGCGAAAGAAAGCGTTTTTGTACAACTTCATAGAAATAGCTGTAACTTTTGATAGAAGACTCGGATACACATGTTTATGGCTTTATCTTATAGAACTCAAGGTTCCCGTGCTGGGAAAACAGGTTTTGCAGCTGTTTGAGCTAAGATTTCCAAGTTATTCACATAATGAAAACCTATACTTTGTTTCGGTCGAGTTCCCCATTCAAATGCATGTAACAGTGAGAAACGCACTGTCTTGGCGAAAGAAAGCGTTTTTGTACAACTTCATAGAAATAGCTGTAACTTTTGATAGAAGACTCGGATACACATGTTTATGGCTTTATCTTATAGAACTCAAGGTTCCTGTGCTGGGAAAACAGGTTTTGCAGCTGTTTGAGCTAAGATTTCCAAGTTATTCACATAATGAAAACCTATACTTTGTTTCCGTCGAGATCCCCATTCAAATGCATGTAACAGTGAGAAACGCACTGTCTTGGCGAAAGAAAGCGTTTTTGTACAACTTCATAGAAATAGCTGTAACTTTTGATAGAAGACTCGGATACACATGTTTATGGCTTTATCTTATAGAACTCAAGGTTCCCGTGCTGGGAAAACAGGTTTTGCAGCTGTTTGAGCTAAGATTTCCAAGTTATTCACATAATGAAAACCTATACTTTGTTTCGGTCGAGTTCCCCATTCAAATGCATGTAACAGTGAGAAACGCACTGTCTTGGCGAAAGAAAGCGTTTTTGTACAACTTCATAGAAATAGCTGTAACTTTTGATAGAAGACTCGGATACACATGTTTATGGCTTTATCTTATAGAACTCAAGGTTCCCGTGCTGGGAAAACAGGTTTTGCAGCTGTTTGAGCTAAGATTTCCAAGTTATTCACATAATGAAAACCTATACTTTGTTTCGGTCGAGATCCCCATTCAAATGCATGTAACAGTGAGAAACGCACTGTCTTGGCGAAAGAAAGCGTTTTTGTACAACTTCATAGAAATAGCTGTAACTTTTGATAGAAGACTCGGATACACATGTTTATGGCTTTATCTTTTAGAACTCAAGGTTCCCGTGCTGGGAAAACAGGTTTTGCAGCTGTTTGAGCTAAGATTTCCAAGTTATTCACATAATGAAAACCTATACTTTGTTTCGGTCGAGATCCCCATTCAAATGCATGTAACAGTGAGAAACGCACTGTCTTGGCGAAAGAAAGCGTTTTTGTACAACTTCATAGAAATAGCTGTAACTTTTGATAGAAGACTCGGATACACATGTTTATGGCTTTATCTTTTAGAACTCAAGGTTCCCGTGCTGGGAAAACAGGTTTTGCAGCTGTTTGAGCTAAGATTTCCAAGTTATTCACATAATGAAAACCTATACTTTGTTTCGGTCGAGTTCCCCATTCAAATGCATGTAACAGTGAGAAACGCACTGTCTTGGCGAAAGAAAGCGTTTTTGTACAACTTCATAGAAATAGCTGTAACTTTTGATAGAAGACTCGGATACACATGTTTATGGCTTTATCTTATAGAACTCAAGGTCTACGTGCTGGGAAAACAGGTTTTGCAGCTGTTTGAGCTAAGATTTCCAAGTTATTCACATAATGAAAACCTATACTTTGTTTCGGTCGAGTTCCCCATTCAAATGCATGTAACAGTGAGAAACGCACTGTCTTGGCGAAAGAAAGCGTTTTTGTACAACTTCATAGAAATAGCTGTAACTTTTGATAGAAGACTCGGATACACATGTTTATGGCTTTATCTTTTAGAACTCAAGGTTCCCGTGCTGGGAAAACAGGTTTTGCAGCTGTTTGAGCTAAGATTTCCAAGTTATTCACATAATGAAAACCTATACTTTGTTTCGGTCGAGTTCCCCATTCAAATGCATGTAACAGTGAGAAACGCACTGTCTTGGCGAAAGAAAGCGTTTTTGTACAACTTCATAGAAATAGCTGTAACTTTTGATAGAAGACTCGGATACACATGTTTATGGCTTTATATTATAGAACTCAAGGTTCCCGTGCTGGGAAAACAGGTTTTGCAGCTGTTTGAGCTAAGATTTCCAAGTTATTCACATAATGAAAACCTATACTTTGTTTCGGTCGAGATCCCCATTCAAATGCATGTAACAGTGAGAAACGCACTGTCTTGGCGAAAGAAAGCGTTTTTGTACAACTTCATAGAAATAGCTGTAACTTTTGATAGAAGACTCGGATACACATGTTTATGGCTTTATCTTTTAGAACTCAAGGTTCCCGTGCTGGGAAAACAGGTTTTGCAGCTGTTTGAGCTAAGATTTCCAAGTTATTCACATAATGAAAACCTATACTTTGTTTCGGTCGAGTTCCCCATTCAAATGCATGTAACAGTGAGAAACGCACTGTCTTGGCGAAAGAAAGCGTTTTTGTACAACTTCATAGAAATAGCTGTAACTTTTGATAGAAGACTCGGATACACATGTTTATGGCTTTATCTTATAGAACTCAAGGTTCCCGTGCTGGGAAAACAGGTTTTGCAGCTGTTTGAGCTAAGATTTCCAAGTTATTCACATAATGAAAACCTATACTTTTTTTCGGTCGAGATCCCCATTCAAATGCATGTAACAGTGAGAAACGCACTGTCTTGGCGAAAGAAAGCGTTTTTGTACAACTTCATAGAAATAGCTGTAACTTTTGATAGAAGACTCGGATACACATGTTTATGGCTTTATCTTATAGAACTCAAGGTTCCTGTGCTGGGAAAACAGGTTTTGCAGCTGTTTGAGCTAAGATTTCCAAGTTATTCACATAATGAAAACCTATACTTTGTTTCCGTCGAGATCCCCATTCAAATGCATGTAACAGTGAGAAACGCACTGTCTTGGCGAAAGAAAGCGTTTTTGTACAACTTCATAGAAATAGCTGTAACTTTTGATAGAAGACTCGGATACACATGTTTATGGCTTTATCTTATAGAACTCAAGGTTCCCGTGCTGGGAAAACAGGTTTTGCAGCTGTTTGAGCTAAGATTTCCAAGTTATTCACATAATGAAAACCTATACTTTGTTTCGGTCGAGTTCCCCATTCAAATGCATGTAACAGTGAGAAATAGCACTGTCTTGGCGAAAGAAAGCGTTTTTGTACAACTTCATAGAAATAGCTGTAACTTTTGATAGAAGACTCGGATACACATGTTTATGGCTTTATCTTATAGAACTCAAGGTTCCCGTGCTGGGAAAACAGGTTTTGCAGCTGTTTGAGCTAAGATTTCCAAGTTATTCACATAATGAAAACCTATACTTTGTTTCGGTCGAGATCCCCATTCAAATGCATGTAACAGTGAGAAACGCACTGTCTTGGCGAAAGAAAGCGTTTTTGTACAACTTCATAGAAATAGCTGTAACTTTTGATAGAAGACTCGGATACACATGTTTATGGCTTTATCTTTTAGAACTCAAGGTTCCCGTGCTGGGAAAACAGGTTTTGCAGCTGTTTGAGCTAAGATTTCCAAGTTATTCACATAATGAAAACCTATACTTTGTTTCGGTCGAGTTCCCCATTCAAAATGCATGTAACAGTGAGAAACGCACTGTCTTGGCGAAAGAAAGCGTTTTTGTACAACTTCATAGAAATAGCTGTAACTTTTGATAGAAGACTCGGATACACATGTTTATGGCTTTATCTTATAGAACTCAAGGTTCCCGTGCTGGGAAAACAGGTTTTGCAGCTGTTTGAGCTAAGATTTCCAAGTTATTCACATAATGAAAACCTATACTTTGTTTCGGTCGAGTTCCCCATTCAAATGCATGTAACAGTGAGAAACGCACTGTCTTGGCGAAAGAAAGCGTTTTTGTACAACTTCATAGAAATAGCTGTAACTTTTGATAGAAGACTCGGATACACATGTTTATGGCTTTATCTTATAGAACTCAAGGTTCCCGTGCTGGGAAAACAGGTTTTGCAGCTGTTTGAGCTAAGATTTCCAAGTTATTCACATAATGAAAACCTATACTTTGTTTCGTTCGAGTTCCCCATTCAAATGCATGTAACAGTGAGAAACGCACTGTCTTGGCGAAAGAAAGCGTTTTTGTACAACTTCATAGAAATAGCTGTAACTTTTGATAGAAGACTCGGATACACATGTTTATGGCTTTATCTTATAGAACTCAAGGTTCCCGTGCTGGGAAAACAGGTTTTGCAGCTGTTTGAGCTAAGATTTCCAAGTTATTCACATAATGAAAACCTATACTTTGTTTCGGTCGAGATCCCCATTCAAATGCATGTAACAGTGAGAAACGCACTGTCTTGGCGAAAGAAAGCGTTTTTGTACAACTTCATAGAAATAGCTGTAACTTTTGATAGAAGACTCGGATACACATGTTTATGGCTTTATCTTATAGAACTCAAGGTTCCCGTGCTGGGAAAACAGGTTTTGCAGCTGTTTGAGCTAAGATTTCCAAGTTATTCACATAATGAAAACCTATACTTTGTTTCGGTCGAGTTCCCCATTCAAATGCATGTAACAGTGAGAAACGCACTGTCTTGGCGAAAGAAAGCGTTTTTGTACAACTTCATAGAAATAGCTGTAACTTTTGATAGAAGACTCGGATACACATGTTTATGGCTTTATCTTATAGAACTCAAGGTTCCCGTGCTGGGAAAACAGGTTTTGCAGCTGTTTGAGCTAAGATTTCCAAGTTATTCACATAATGAAAACCTATACTTTGTTTCGTTCGAGTTCCCCATTCAAATGCATGTAACAGTGAGAAACGCACTGTCTTGGCGAAAGAAAGCGTTTTTGTACAACTTCATAGAAATAGCTGTAACTTTTGATAGAAGACTCGGATACACATGTTTATGGCTTTATCTTATAGAACTCAAGGTTCCCGTGCTGGGAAAACAGGTTTTGCAGCTGTTTGAGCTAAGATTTCCAAGTTATTCACATAATGAAAACCTATACTTTGTTTCGGTCGAGATCCCCATTCAAATGCATGTAACAGTGAGAAACGCACTGTCTTGGCGAAAGAAAGCGTTTTTGTACAACTTCATAGAAATAGCTGTAACTTTTGATAGAAGACTCGGATACACATGTTTATGGCTTTATCTTATAGAACTCAAGGTTCCCGTGCTGGGAAAACAGGTTTTGCAGCTGTTTGAGCTAAGATTTCCAAGTTATTCACATAATGAAAACCTATACTTTGTTTCGGTCGAGATCCCCATTCAAATGCATGTAACAGTGAGAAACGCACTGTCTTGGCGAAAGAAAGCGTTTTTGTACAACTTCATAGAAATAGCTGTAACTTTTGATAGAAGACTCGGATACACATGTTTATGGCTTTATCTTTTAGAACTCAAGGTTCCCGTGCTGGGAAAACAGGTTTTGCAGCTGTTTGAGCTAAGATTTCCAAGTTATTCACATAATGAAAACCTATACTTTGTTTCGGTCGAGATCCCCATTCAAATGCATGTAACAGTGAGAAACGCACTGTCTTGGCGAAAGAAAGCGTTTTTGTACAACTTCATAGAAATAGCTGTAACTTTTGATAGAAGACTCGGATACACATGTTTATGGCTTTATATTATAGAACTCAAGGTTCCCGTGCTGGGAAAACAGGTTTTGCAGCTGTTTGAGCTAAGATTTCCAAGTTATTCACATAATGAAAACCTATACTTTGTTTCGGTCGAGATCCCCATTCAAATGCATGTAACAGTGAGAAACGCACTGTCTTGGCGAAAGAAAGCGTTTTTGTACAACTTCATAGAAATAGCTGTAACTTTTGATAGAAGACTCGGATACACATGTTTATGGCTTTATCTTTTAGAACTCAAGGTTCCCGTGCTGGGAAAACAGGTTTTGCAGCTGTTTGAGCTAAGATTTCCAAGTTATTCACATAATGAAAACCTATACTTTGTTTCGGTCGAGTTCCCCATTCAAATGCATGTAACAGTGAGAAACGCACTGTCTTGGCGAAAGAAAGCGTTTTTGTACAACTTCATAGAAATAGCTGTAACTTTTGATAGAAGACTCGGATACACATGTTTATGGCTTTATCTTATAGAACTCAAGGTTCCCGTGCTGGGAAAACAGGTTTTGCAGCTGTTTGAGCTAAGATTTCCAAGTTATTCACATAATGAAAACCTATACTTTTTTTCGGTCGAGATCCCCATTCAAATGCATGTAACAGTGAGAAACGCACTGTCTTGGCGAAAGAAAGCGTTTTTGTACAACTTCATAGAAATAGCTGTAACTTTTGATAGAAGACTCGGATACACATGTTTATGGCTTTATCTTATAGAACTCAAGGTTCCTGTGCTGGGAAAACAGGTTTTGCAGCTGTTTGAGCTAAGATTTCCAAGTTATTCACATAATGAAAACCTATACTTTGTTTCCGTCGAGATCCCCATTCAAATGCATGTAACAGTGAGAAACGCACTGTCTTGGCGAAAGAAAGCGTTTTTGTACAACTTCATAGAAATAGCTGTAACTTTTGATAGAAGACTCGGATACACATGTTTATGGCTTTATCTTATAGAACTCAAGGTTCCCGTGCTGGGAAAACAGGTTTTGCAGCTGTTTGAGCTAAGATTTCCAAGTTATTCACATAATGAAAACCTATACTTTGTTTCGGTCGAGTTCCCCATTCAAATGCATGTAACAGTGAGAAACGCACTGTCTTGGCGAAAGAAAGCGTTTTTGTACAACTTCATAGAAATAGCTGTAACTTTTGATAGAAGACTCGGATACACATGTTTATGGCTTTATCTTATAGAACTCAAGGTTCCCGTGCTGGGAAAACAGGTTTTGCAGCTGTTTGAGCTAAGATTTCCAAGTTATTCACATAATGAAAACCTATACTTTGTTTCGGTCGAGATCCCCATTCAAATGCATGTAACAGTGAGAAACGCACTGTCTTGGCGAAAGAAAGCGTTTTTGTACAACTTCATAGAAATAGCTGTAACTTTTGATAGAAGACTCGGATACACATGTTTATGGCTTTATCTTTTAGAACTCAAGGTTCCCGTGCTGGGAAAACAGGTTTTGCAGCTGTTTGAGCTAAGATTTCCAAGTTATTCACATAATGAAAACCTATACTTTGTTTCGGTCGAGTTCCCCATTCAAAATGCATGTAACAGTGAGAAACGCACTGTCTTGGCGAAAGAAAGCGTTTTTGTACAACTTCATAGAAATAGCTGTAACTTTTGATAGAAGACTCGGATACACATGTTTATGGCTTTATCTTATAGAACTCAAGGTTCCCGTGCTGGGAAAACAGGTTTTGCAGCTGTTTGAGCTAAGATTTCCAAGTTATTCACATAATGAAAACCTATACTTTGTTTCGTTCGAGTTCCCCATTCAAATGCATGTAACAGTGAGAAACGCACTGTCTTGGCGAAAGAAAGCGTTTTTGTACAACTTCATAGAAATAGCTGTAACTTTTGATAGAAGACTCGGATACACATGTTTATGGCTTTATCTTATAGAACTCAAGGTTCCCGTGCTGGGAAAACAGGTTTTGCAGCTGTTTGAGCTAAGATTTCCAAGTTATTCACATAATGAAAACCTATACTTTGTTTCGGTCGAGTTCCCCATTCAAATGCATGTAACAGTGAGAATCGCACTGTCTTGGCGAAAGAAAGCGTTTTTGTACAACTTCATAGAAATAGCTGTAACTTTTGATAGAAGACTCGGATACACATGTTTATGGCTTTATCTTATAGAACTCAAGGTTCCCGTGCTGGGAAAACAGGTTTTACAGCTGTTTGAGCTAAGATTTCCAAGTTATTCACATAATGAAAACCTATACTTTGTTTCGGTCGAGATCCCCATTCAAATGCATGTAACAGTGAGAAACGCACTGTCTTGGCGAAAGAAAGCGTTTTTGTACAACTTCATAGAAATAGCTGTAACTTTTGATAGAAGACTCGGATACACATGTTTATGGCTTTATCTTATAGAACTCAAGGTTCCCGTGCTGGGAAAACAGGTTTTGCAGCTGTTTGAGCTAAGATTTCCAAGTTATTCACATAATGAAAACCTATACTTTGTTTCGGTCGAGATCCCCATTCAAATGCATGTAACAGTGAGAAACGCACTGTCTTGGCGAAAGAAAGCGTTTTTGTACAACTTCATAGAAATAGCTGTAACTTTTGATAGAAGACTCGGATACACATGTTTATGGCTTTATCTTTTAGAACTCAAGGTTCCCGTGCTGGGAAAACAGGTTTTGCAGCTGTTTGAGCTAAGATTTCCAAGTTATTCACATAATGAAAACCTATACTTTGTTTCGGTCGAGATCCCCATTCAAATGCATGTAACAGTGAGAAACGCACTGTCTTGGCGAAAGAAAGCGTTTTTGTACAACTTCATAGAAATAGCTGTAACTTTTGATAGAAGACTCGGATACACATGTTTATGGCTTTATCTTTTAGAACTCAAGGTTCCCGTGCTGGGAAAACAGGTTTTGCAGCTGTTTGAGCTAAGATTTCCAAGTTATTCACATAATGAAAACCTATACTTTGTTTCGGTCGAGTTCCCCATTCAAATGCATGTAACAGTGAGAAACGCACTGTCTTGGCGAAAGAAAGCGTTTTTGTACAACTTCATAGAAATAGCTGTAACTTTTGATAGAAGACTCGGATACACATGTTTATGGCTTTATCTTATAGAACTCAAGGTTCCCGTGCTGGGAAAACAGGTTTTGCAGCTGTTTGAGCTAAGATTTCCAAGTTATTCACATAATGAAAACCTATACTTTGTTTCGGTCGAGATCCCCATTCAAATGCATGTAACAGTGAGAAACGCACTGTCTTGGCGAAAGAAAGCGTTTTTGTACAACTTCATAGAAATAGCTGTAACTTTTGATAGAAGACTCGGATACACATGTTTATGGCTTTATCTTATAGAACTCAAGGTTCCCGTGCTGGGAAAACAGGTTTTGCAGCTGTTTGAGCTAAGATTTCCAAGTTATTCACATAATGAAAACCTATACTTTGTTTCGGTCGAGTTCCCCATTCAAATGCATGTAACAGTGAGAAACGCACTGTCTTGGCGAAAGAAAGCGTTTTTGTACAACTTCATAGAAATAGCTGTAACTTTTGATAGAAGACTCGGATACACATGTTTATGGCTTTATCTTATAGAACTCAAGGTCTACGTGCTGGGAAAACAGGTTTTGCAGCTGTTTGAGCTAAGATTTCCAAGTTATTCACATAATGAAAACCTATACTTTGTTTCGGTCGAGTTCCCCATTCAAATGCATGTAACAGTGAGAAACGCACTGTCTTGGCGAAAGAAAGCGTTTTTGTACAACTTCATAGAAATAGCTGTAACTTTTGATAGAAGACTCGGATACACATGTTTATGGCTTTATCTTTTAGAACTCAAGGTTCCCGTGCTGGGAAAACAGGTTTTGCAGCTGTTTGAGCTAAGATTTCCAAGTTATTCACATAATGAAAACCTATACTTTGTTTCGGTCGAGTTCCCCATTCAAATGCATGTAACAGTGAGAAACGCACTGTCTTGGCGAAAGAAAGCGTTTTTGTACAACTTCATAGAAATAGCTGTAACTTTTGATAGAAGACTCGGATACACATGTTTATGGCTTTATATTATAGAACTCAAGGTTCCCGTGCTGGGAAAACAGGTTTTGCAGCTGTTTGAGCTAAGATTTCCAAGTTATTCACATAATGAAAACCTATACTTTGTTTCGGTCGAGATCCCCATTCAAATGCATGTAACAGTGAGAAACGCACTGTCTTGGCGAAAGAAAGCGTTTTTGTACAACTTCATAGAAATAGCTGTAACTTTTGATAGAAGACTCGGATACACATGTTTATGGCTTTATCTTTTAGAACTCAAGGTTCCCGTGCTGGGAAAACAGGTTTTGCAGCTGTTTGAGCTAAGATTTCCAAGTTATTCACATAATGAAAACCTATACTTTGTTTCGGTCGAGTTCCCCATTCAAATGCATGTAACAGTGAGAAACGCACTGTCTTGGCGAAAGAAAGCGTTTTTGTACAACTTCATAGAAATAGCTGTAACTTTTGATAGAAGACTCGGATACACATGTTTATGGCTTTATCTTATAGAACTCAAGGTTCCCGTGCTGGGAAAACAGGTTTTGCAGCTGTTTGAGCTAAGATTTCCAAGTTATTCACATAATGAAAACCTATACTTTGTTTCGGTCGAGATCCCCATTCAAATGCATGTAACAGTGAGAAACGCACTGTCTTGGCGAAAGAAAGCGTTTTTGTACAACTTCATAGAAATAGCTGTAACTTTTGATAGAAGACTCGGATACACATGTTTATGGCTTTATCTTTTAGAACTCAAGGTTCCCGTGCTGGGAAAACAGGTTTTGCAGCTGTTTGAGCTAAGATTTCCAAGTTATTCACATAATGAAAACCTATACTTTTTTTCGGTCGAGTTCCCCATTCAAATGCATGTAACAGTGAGAAACGCACTGTCTTGGCGAAAGAAAGCGTTTTTGTACAACTTCATAGAAATAGCTGTAACTTTTGATAGAAGACTCGGATACACATGTTTATGGCTTTATCTTATAGAACTCAAGGTTCCCGTGCTGGGAAAACAGGTTTTGCAGCTGTTTGAGCTAAGATTTCCAAGTTATTCACATAATGAAAACCTATACTTTGTTTCGGTCGAGTTCCCCATTCAAATGCATGTAACAGTGAGAAACGCACTGTCTTGGCGAAAGAAAGCGTTTTTGTACAACTTCATAGAAATAGCTGTAACTTTTGATAGAAGACTCGGATACACATGTTTATGGCTTTATCTTATAGAACTCAAGGTTCCCGTGCTGGGAAAACAGGTTTTGCAGCTGTTTGAGCTAAGATTTCCAAGTTATTCACATAATGAAAACCTATACTTTGTTTCGGTCGAGATCCCCATTCAAATGCATGTAACAGTGAGAAACGCACTGTCTTGGCTAAAGAAAGCGTTTTTGTACAACTTCATAGAAATAGCTGTAACTTTTGATAGAAGACTCGGATACACATGTTTATGGCTTTATCTTATAGAACTCAAGGTTCCTGTGCTGGGAAAACAGGTTTTGCAGCTGTTTGAGCTAAGATTTCCAAGTTATTCACATAATGAAAACCTATACTTTGTTTCGGTCGAGATCCCCATTCAAATGCATGTAACAGTGAGAAACGCACTGTCTTGGCGAAAGAAAGCGTTTTTGTACAACTTCATAGAAATAGCTGTAACTTTTGATAGAAGACTCGGATACACATGTTTATGGCTTTATCTTATAGAACTCAAGGTTCCCGTGCTGGGAAAACAGGTTTTGCAGCTGTTTGAGCTAAGATTTCCAAGTTATTCACATAATGAAAACCTATACTTTGTTTCGGTCGAGTTCCCCATTCAAATGCATGTAACAGTGAGAAACGCACTGTCTTGGCGAAAGAAAGCGTTTTTGTACAACTTCATAGAAATAGCTGTAACTTTTGATAGAAGACTCGGATACACATGTTTATGGCTTTATCTTATAGAACTCAAGGTTCCCGTGCTGGGAAAACAGGTTTTGCAGCTGTTTGAGCTAAGATTTCCAAGTTATTCACATAATGAAAACCTATACTTTGTTTCGGTCGAGTTCCCCATTCAAATGCATGTAACAGTGAGAAACGCACTGTCTTGGCGAAAGAAAGCGTTTTTGTACAACTTCATAGAAATAGCTGTAACTTTTGATAGAAGACTCGGATACACATGTTTATGGCTTTATCTTATAGAACTCAAGGTTCCCGTGCTGGGAAAACAGGTTTTGCAGCTGTTTGAGCTAAGATTTCCAAGTTATTCACATAATGAAAACCTATACTTTGTTTCGGTCGAGTTCCCCATTCAAATGCATGTAACAGTGAGAAACGCACTGTCTTGGCGAAAGAAAGCGTTTTTGTACAACTTCATAGAAATAGCTGTAACTTTTGATAGAAGACTCGGATACACATGTTTATGGCTTTATCTTATAGAACTCAAGGTTCCCGTGCTGGGAAAACAGGTTTTGCAGCTGTTTGAGCTAAGATTTCCAAGTTATTCACATAATGAAAACCTATACTTTGTTTCGGTCGAGATCCCCATTCAAATGCATGTAACAGTGAGAAACGCACTGTCTTGGCGAAAGAAAGCGTTTTTGTACAACTTCATAGAAATAGCTGTAACTTTTGATAGAAGACTCGGATACACATGTTTATGGCTTTATCTTATAGAACTCAAGGTTCCTGTGCTGGGAAAACAGGTTTTGCAGCTGTTTGAGCTAAGATTTCCAAGTTATTCACATAATGAAAACCTATACTTTGTTTCGGTCGAGATCCCCATTCAAATGCATGTAACAGTGAGAAACGCACTGTCTTGGCGAAAGAAAGCGTTTTTGTACAACTTCATAGAAATAGCTGTAACTTTTGATAGAAGACTCGGATACACATGTTTATGGCTTTATCTTATAGAACTCAAGGTTCCCGTGCTGGGAAAACAGGTTTTGCAGCTGTTTGAGCTAAGATTTCCAAGTTATTCACATAATGAAAACCTATACTTTGTTTCGGTCGAGTTCCCCATTCAAATGCATGTAACAGTGAGAAACGCACTGTCTTGGCGAAAGAAAGCGTTTTTGTACAACTTCATAGAAATAGCTGTAACTTTTGATAGAAGACTCGGATACACATGTTTATGGCTTTATCTTATAGAACTCAAGGTTCCCGTGCTGGGAAAACAGGTTTTGCAGCTGTTTGAGCTAAGATTTCCAAGTTATTCACATAATGAAAACCTATACTTTGTTTCGGTCGAGTTCCCCATTCAAATGCATGTAACAGTGAGAAACGCACTGTCTTGGCGAAAGAAAGCGTTTTTGTACAACTTCATAGAAATAGCTGTAACTTTTGATAGAAGACTCGGATACACATGTTTATGGCTTTATCTTATAGAACTCAAGGTTCCCGTGCTGGGAAAACAGGTTTTGCAGCTGTTTGAGCTAAGATTTCCAAGTTATTCACATAATGAAAACCTATACTTTGTTTCGGTCGAGATCCCCATTCAAATGCATGTAACAGTGAGAAACGCACTGTCTTGGCGAAAGAAAGCGTTTTTGTACAACTTCATAGAAATAGCTGTAACTTTTGATAGAAGACTCGGATACACATGTTTATGGCTTTATCTTTTAGAACTCAAGGTTCCCGTGCTGGGAAAACAGGTTTTGCAGCTGTTTGAGCTAAGATTTCCAAGTTATTCACATAATGAAAACCTATACTTTTTTTCGGTCGAGTTCCCCATTCAAATGCATGTAACAGTGAGAAACGCACTGTCTTGGCGAAAGAAAGCGTTTTTGTACAACTTCATAGAAATAGCTGTAACTTTTGATAGAAGACTCGGATACACATGTTTATGGCTTTATCTTATAGAACTCAAGGTTCCCGTGCTGGGAAAACAGGTTTTGCAGCTGTTTGAGCTAAGATTTCCAAGTTATTCACATAATGAAAACCTATACTTTGTTTCGGTCGAGATCCCCATTCAAATGCATGTAACAGTGAGAAACGCACTGTCTTGGCGAAAGAAAGCGTTTTTGTACAACTTCATAGAAATAGCTGTAACTTTTGATAGAAGACTCGGATACACATGTTTATGGCTTTATCTTATAGAACTCAAGGTTCCCGTGCTGGGAAAACAGGTTTTGCAGCTGTTTGAGCTAAGATTTCCAAGTTATTCACATAATGAAAACCTATACTTTGTTTCGGTCGAGTTCCCCATTCAAATGCATGTAACAGTGAGAAACGCACTGTCTTGGCGAAAGAAAGCGTTTTTGTACAACTTCATAGAAATAGCTGTAACTTTTGATAGAAGACTCGGATACACATGTTTATGGCTTTATCTTATAGAACTCAAGGTTCCCGTGCTGGGAAAACAGGTTTTGCAGCTGTTTGAGCTAAGATTTCCAAGTTATTCACATAATGAAAACCTATACTTTGTTTCGGTCGAGATCCCCATTCAAATGCATGTAACAGTGAGAAACGCACTGTCTTGGCGAAAGAAAGCGTTTTTGTACAACTTCATAGAAATAGCTGTAACTTTTGATAGAAGACTCGGATACACATGTTTATGGCTTTATCTTATAGAACTCAAGGTTCCCGTGCTGGGAAAACAGGTTTTGCAGCTGTTTGAGCTAAGATTTCCAAGTTATTCACATAATGAAAACCTATACTTTGTTTCGGTCGAGTTCCCCATTCAAATGCATGTAACAGTGAGAAACGCACTGTCTTGGCGAAAGAAAGCGTTTTTGTACAACTTCATAGAAATAGCTGTAACTTTTGATAGAAGACTCGGATACACATGTTTATGGCTTTATCTTATAGAACTCAAGGTTCCCGTGCTGGGAAAACAGGTTTTGCAGCTGTTTGAGCTAAGATTTCCAAGTTATTCACATAATGAAAACCTATACTTTGTTTCGGTCGAGTTCCCCATTCAAATGCATGTAACAGTGAGAAACGCACTGTCTTGGCGAAAGAAAGCGTTTTTGTACAACTTCATAGAAATAGCTGTAACTTTTGATAGAAGACTCGGATACACATGTTTATGGCTTTATCTTATAGAACTCAAGGTTCCCGTGCTGGGAAAACAGGTTTTGCAGCTGTTTGAGCTAAGATTTCCAAGTTATTCACATAATGAAAACCTATACTTTTTTTCGGTCGAGATCCCCATTCAAATGCATGTAACAGTGAGAAACGCACTGTCTTGGCGAAAGAAAGCGTTTTTGTACAACTTCATAGAAATAGCTGTAACTTTTGATAGAAGACTCGGATACACATGTTTATGGCTTTATCTTATAGAACTCAAGGTTCCCGTGCTGGGAAAACAGGTTTTGCAGCTGTTTGAGCTAAGATTTCCAAGTTATTCACATAATGAAAACCTATACTTTGTTTCGGTCGAGTTCCCCATTCAAATGCATGTAACAGTGAGAAACGCACTGTCTTGGCGAAAGAAAGCGTTTTTGTACAACTTCATAGAAATAGCTGTAACTTTTGATAGAAGACTCGGATACACATGTTTATGGCTTTATCTTATAGAACTCAAGGTTCCCGTGCTGGGAAAACAGGTTTTGCAGCTGTTTGAGCTAAGATTTCCAAGTTATTCACATAATGAAAACCTATACTTTGTTTCGGTCGAGTTCCCCATTCAAATGCATGTAACAGTGAGAAACGCACTGTCTTGGCGAAAGAAAGCGTTTTTGTACAACTTCATAGAAATAGCTGTAACTTTTGATAGAAGACTCGGATACACATGTTTATGGCTTTATCTTATAGAACTCAAGGTTCCCGTGCTGGGAAAACAGGTTTTGCAGCTGTTTGAGCTAAGATTTCCAAGTTATTCACATAATGAAAACCTATACTTTGTTTCGGTCGAGATCCCCATTCAAATGCATGTAACAGTGAGAAACGCACTGTCTTGGCGAAAGAAAGCGTTTTTGTACAACTTCATAGAAATAGCTGTAACTTTTGATAGAAGACTCGGATACACATGTTTATGGCTTTATCTTATAGAACTCAAGGTTCCCGTGCTGGGAAAACAGGTTTTGCAGCTGTTTGAGCTAAGATTTCCAAGTTATTCACATAATGAAAACCTATACTTTGTTTCGGTCGAGTTCCCCATTCAAATGCATGTAACAGTGAGAAACGCACTGTCTTGGCGAAAGAAAGCGTTTTTGTACAACTTCATAGAAATAGCCTTAACTTTTGATAGACGACTCGGATACACATGTTTATGGCTTTATCTTATAGAACTCAAGGTCTACGTGCTGGGCAAACAGGTTTTGCAGCTGTTTGAGCTAAGATTTCCAAGTTATTCACATAATGAAAACCTATACTTTGTTTCGGTCGAGTTCCCCATTCAAATGCATGTAACAGTGAGAAACGCACTGTCTTGGCGAAAGAAAGCGTTTTTGTACAACTTCATAGAAATAGCTGTAACTTTTGATAGAAGACTCGGATACACATGTTTATGGCTTTATCTTATAGAACTCAAGGTCTACGTGCTGGGAAAACAGGTTTTGCAGCTGTTTGAGCTAAGATTTCCAAGTTATTCACATAATGAAAACTTATACTTTGTTTCGGTCGAGTTCCCCATTCAAATGCATGTAACAGTGAGACACGCACTGTCTTGGCGAAAGAAAGCGTTTTTTTACAACTTCATATAAATAGCTGTAACTTTTGATAGAAGACTCGGATACACATGTTTATGGCTTTATCTTATAGAACTCAAGGTCTACGTGCTGGGAAAACAGGTTTTGCAGCTGTTTGAGCTAAGATTTCCAAGTTATTCACATAATGAAAACCTATACTTTGTTTCGGTCGAGTTCCCCATTCAAATGCATGTAACAGTGAGAAACGCACTGTCTTGGCGAAAGAAAGCGTTTTTTTACAACTTCATATAAATAGCTGTAACTTTTGATAGAAGACTCGGATACACATGTTTATGGCTTTATCTTATAGAACTCAAGGTTCCCGTGCTGGGAAAACAGGTTTTGCAGCTGTTTGAGCTAAGATTTCCAAGTTATTCACATAATGAAAACCTATACTTTGTTTCGGTCGAGTTCCCCATTCAAATGCATGTAACAGTGAGAAACGCACTGTCTTGGCGAAAGAAAGCGTTTTTGTACAACTTCATAGAAATAGCCTTAACTTTTGATAGACGACTCGGATACACATGTTTATGGCTTTATCTTATAGAACTCAAGGTCTACGTGCTGGGAAAACAGGTTTTGCAGCTGTTTGAGCTAAGATTTCCAAGTTATTCACATAATGAAAACCTATACTTTGTTTCGGTCGAGTTCCCCATTCAAATGCATGTAACAGTGAGAAACGCACTGTCTTGGCGAAAGAAAGCGTTTTTGTACAACTTCATAGAAATAGCTGTAACTTTTGATAGAAGACTCGGATACACATGTTTATGGCTTTATCTTATAGAACTCAAGGTTCCCGTGCTGGGAAAACAGGTTTTGCAGCTGTTTGAGCTAAGATTTCCAAGTTATTCACATAATGAAAACCTATACTTTGTTTCGGTCGAGATCCCCATTCAAATGCATGTAACAGTGAGAAACGCACTGTCTTGGCGAAAGAAAGCGTTTTTGTACAACTTCATAGAAATAGCTGTAACTTTTGATAGAAGACTCGGATACACATGTTTATGGCTTTATCTTATAGAACTCAAGGTTCCCGTGCTGGGAAAACAGGTTTTGCAGCTGTTTGAGCTAAGATTTCCAAGTTATTCACATAATGAAAACCTATACTTTGTTTCGGTCGAGTTCCCCATTCAAATGCATGTAACAGTGAGAAACGCACTGTCTTGGCGAAAGAAAGCGTTTTTGTACAACTTCATAGAAATAGCCTTAACTTTTGATAGACGACTCGGATACACATGTTTATGGCTTTATCTTATAGAACTCAAGGTCTACGTGCTGGGCAAACAGGTTTTGCAGCTGTTTGAGCTAAGATTTCCAAGTTATTCACATAATGAAAACCTATACTTTGTTTCGGTCGAGTTCCCCATTCAAATGCATGTAACAGTGAGAAACGCACTGTCTTGGCGAAAGAAAGCGTTTTTGTACAACTTCATAGAAATAGCTGTAACTTTTGATAGAAGACTCGGATACACATGTTTATGGCTTTATCTTATAGAACTCAAGGTCTACGTGCTGGGAAAACAGGTTTTGCAGCTGTTTGAGCTAAGATTTCCAAGTTATTCACATAATGAAAACTTATACTTTGTTTCGGTCGAGTTCCCCATTCAAATGCATGTAACAGTGAGACACGCACTGTCTTGGCGAAAGAAAGCGTTTTTTTACAACTTCATATAAATAGCTGTAACTTTTGATAGAAGACTCGGATACACATGTTTATGGCTTTATCTTATAGAACTCAAGGTCTACGTGCTGGGAAAACAGGTTTTGCAGCTGTTTGAGCTAAGATTTCCAAGTTATTCACATAATGAAAACCTATACTTTGTTTCGGTCGAGTTCCCCATTCAAATGCATGTAACAGTGAGAAACGCACTGTCTTGGCGAAAGAAAGCGTTTTTTTACAACTTCATATAAATAGCTGTAACTTTTGATAGAAGACTCGGATACACATGTTTATGGCTTTATCTTATAGAACTCAAGGTTCCCGTGCTGGGAAAACAGGTTTTGCAGCTGTTTGAGCTAAGATTTCCAAGTTATTCACATAATGAAAACCTATACTTTGTTTCGGTCGAGTTCCCCATTCAAATGCATGTAACAGTGAGAAACGCACTGTCTTGGCGAAAGAAAGCGTTTTTGTACAACTTCATAGAAATAGCCTTAACTTTTGATAGACGACTCGGATACACATGTTTATGGCTTTATCTTATAGAACTCAAGGTCTACGTGCTGGGAAAACAGGTTTTGCAGCTGTTTGAGCTAAGATTTCCAAGTTATTCACATAATGAAAACCTATACTTTGTTTCGGTCGAGTTCCCCATTCAAATGCATGTAACAGTGAGAAACGCACTGTCTTGGCGAAAGAAAGCGTTTTTGTACAACTTCATAGAAATAGCTGTAACTTTTGATAGAAGACTCGGATACACATGTTTATGGCTTTATCTTATAGAACTCAAGGTCTACGTGCTGGGAAAACAGGTTTTGCAGCTGTTTGAGCTAAGATTTCCAAGTTATTCACATAATGAAAACTTATACTTTGTTTCGGTCGAGTTCCCCATTCAAATGCATGTAACAGTGAGACACGCACTGTCTTGGCGAAAGAAAGCGTTTTTTTACAACTTCATATAAATAGCTGTAACTTTTGATAGAAGACTCGGATACACATGTTTATGGCTTTATCTTATAGAACTCAAGGTCTACGTGCTGGGAAAACAGGTTTTGCAGCTGTTTGAGCTAAGATTTCCAAGTTATTCACATAATGAAAACTTATACTTTGTTTCGGTCGAGTTCCCCATTCAAATGCATGTAACAGTGAGAAACGCACTGTCTTGGCGAAAGAAAGCGTTTTTTTACAACTTCATATAAATAGCTGTAACTTTTGATAGAAGACTCGGATACACATGTTTATGGCTTTATCTTATAGAACTCAAGGTTCCCGTGCTGGGAAAACAGGTTTTGCAGCTGTTTGAGCTAAGATTTCCAAGTTATTCACATAATGAAAACCTATACTTTGTTTCGGTCGAGTTCCCCATTCAAATGCATGTAACAGTGAGAAACGCACTGTCTTGGCGAAAGAAAGCGTTTTTGTACAACTTCATAGAAATAGCTGTAACTTTTGATAGAAGACTCGGATACACATGTTTATGGCTTTATCTTATAGAACTCAAGGTTCCCGTGCTGGGAAAACAGGTTTTGCAGCTGTTTGAGCTAAGATTTCCAAGTTATTCACATAATGAAAACCTATACTTTGTTTCGGTCGAGATCCCCATTCAAATGCATGTAACAGTGAGAAACGCACTGTCTTGGCGAAAGAAAGCGTTTTTGTACAACTTCATAGAAATAGCTGTAACTTTTGATAGAAGACTCGGATACACATGTTTATGGCTTTATCTTATAGAACTCAAGGTTCCCGTGCTGGGAAAACAGGTTTTGCAGCTGTTTGAGCTAAGATTTCCAAGTTATTCACATAATGAAAACCTATACTTTGTTTCGGTCGAGATCCCCATTCAAATGCATGTAACAGTGAGAAACGCACTGTCTTGGCGAAAGAAAGCGTTTTTGTACAACTTCATAGAAATAGCTGTAACTTTTGATAGAAGACTCGGATACACATGTTTATGGCTTTATCTTATAGAACTCAAGGTTCCCGTGCTGGGAAAACAGGTTTTGCAGCTGTTTGAGCTAAGATTTCCAAGTTATTCACATAATGAAAACCTATACTTTGTTTCGGTCGAGTTCCCCATTCAAAATGCATGTAACAGTGAGAAACGCACTGTCTTGGCGAAAGAAAGCGTTTTTGTACAACTTCATAGAAATAGCTGTAACTTTTGATAGAAGACTCGGATACACATGTTTATGGCTTTATCTTATAGAACTCAAGGTTCCCGTGCTGGGAAAACAGGTTTTGCAGCTGTTTGAGCTAAGATTTCCAAGTTATTCACATAATGAAAACCTATACTTTGTTTCGGTCGAGTTCCCCATTCAAATGCATGTAACAGTGAGAAACGCACTGTCTTGGCGAAAGAAAGCGTTTTTGTACAACTTCATAGAAATAGCTGTAACTTTTGATAGAAGACTCGGATACACATGTTTATGGCTTTATCTTATAGAACTCAAGGTTCCCGTGCTGGGAAAACAGGTTTTGCAGCTGTTTGAGCTAAGATTTCCAAGTTATTCACATAATGAAAACCTATACTTTGTTTCGGTCGAGTTCCCCATTCAAATGCATGTAACAGTGAGAAACGCACTGCCTTGGCGAAAGAAAGCGTTTTTGTACAACTTCATAGAAATAGCTGTAACTTTTGATAGAAGACTCGGATACACATGTTTATGGCTTTATCTTATAGAACTCAAGGTTCCTGTGCTGGGAAAACAGGTTTTGCAGCTGTTTGAGCTAAGATTTCCAAGTTATTCACATAATGAAAACCTATACTTTGTTTCGGTCGAGATCCCCATTCAAATGCATGTAACAGTGAGAAACGCACTGTCTTGGCGAAAGAAAGCGTTTTTGTACAACTTCATAGAAATAGCTGTAACTTTTGATAGAAGACTCGGATACACATGATTATGGCTTTATCTTATAGAACTCAAGGTTCCCGTGCTGGGAAAACAGGTTTTGCAGCTGTTTGAGCTAAGATTTCCAAGTTATTCACATAATGAAAACCTATACTTTGTTTCGGTCGAGATCCCCATTCAAATGCATGTAACAGTGAGAAACGCACTGTCTTGGCGAAAGAAAGCGTTTTTGTACAACTTCATAGAAATAGCTGTAACTTTTGATAGAAGACTCGGATACACATGTTTATGGCTTTATCTTATAGAACTCAAGGTTCCCGTGCTGGGAAAACAGGTTTTGCAGCTGTTTGAGCTAAGATTTCCAAGTTATTCACATAATGAAAACCTATACTTTGTTTCGGTCGAGTTCCCCATTCAAATGCATGTAACAGTGAGAAACGCACTGTCTTGGCGAAAGAAAGCGTTTTTGTACAACTTCATAGAAATAGCTGTAACTTTTGATAGAAGACTCGGATACACATGTTTATGGCTTTATCTTATAGAACTCAAGGTTCCCGTGCTGGGAAAACAGGTTTTGCAGCTGTTTGAGCTAAGATTTCCAAGTTATTCACATAATGAAAACCTATACTTTTTTTCGGTCGAGTTCCCCATTCAAATGCATGTAACAGTGAGAAACGCACTGTCTTGGCGAAAGAAAGCGTTTTTGTACAACTTCATAGAAATAGCTGTAACTTTTGATAGAAGACTCGGATACACATGTTTATGGCTTTATCTTATAGAACTCAAGGTTCCCGTGCTGGGAAAACAGCTTTTGCAGCTGTTTGAGCTAAGATTTCCAAGTTATTCACATAATGAAAACCTATACTTTGTTTCGGTCGAGTTCCCCATTCAAATGCATGTAACAGTGAGAAACGCACTGTCTTGGCGAAAGAAAGCGTTTTTTTACAACTTCATATAAATAGCTGTAACTTTTGATAGAAGACTCGGATACACATGTTTATGGCTTTATCTTATAGAACTCAAGGTTCCCGTGCTGGGAAAACAGGTTTTGCAGCTGTTTGAGCTAAGATTTCCAAGTTATTCACATAATGAAAACCTATACTTTGTTTCGGTCGAGTTCCCCATTCAAATGCATGTAACAGTGAGAAACGCACTGTCTTGGCGAAAGAAAGCGTTTTTGTACAACTTCATAGAAATAGCTGTAACTTTTGATAGAAGACTCGGATACACATGTTTATGGCTTTATCTTATAGAACTCAAGGTTCCCGTGCTGGGAAAACAGGTTTTGCAGCTGTTTGAGCTAAGATTTCCAAGTTATTCACATAATGAAAACCTATACTTTGTTTCGGTCGAGATCCCCATTCAAATGCATGTAACAGTGAGAAACGCACTGTCTTGGCGAAAGAAAGCGTTTTTGTACAACTTCATAGAAATAGCTGTAACTTTTGATAGAAGACTCGGATACACATGTTTATGGCTTTATCTTATAGAACTCAAGGTTCCCGTGCTGGGAAAACAGGTTTTGCAGCTGTTTGAGCTAAGATTTCCAAGTTATTCACATAATGAAAACCTATACTTTGTTTCGGTCGAGATCCCCATTCAAATGCATGTAACAGTGAGAAACGCACTGTCTTGGCGAAAGAAAGCGTTTTTGTACAACTTCATAGAAATAGCTGTAACTTTTGATAGAAGACTCGGATACACATGTTTATGGCTTTATCTTATAGAACTCAAGGTTCCCGTGCTGGGAAAACAGGTTTTGCAGCTGTTTGAGCTAAGATTTCCAAGTTATTCACATAATGAAAACCTATACTTTGTTTCGGTCGAGTTCCCCATTCAAAATGCATGTAACAGTGAGAAACGCACTGTCTTGGCGAAAGAAAGCGTTTTTGTACAACTTCATAGAAATAGCTGTAACTTTTGATAGAAGACTCGGATACACATGTTTATGGCTTTATCTTATAGAACTCAAGGTTCCCGTGCTGGGAAAACAGGTTTTGCAGCTGTTTGAGCTAAGATTTCCAAGTTATTCACATAATGAAAACCTATACTTTGTTTCGGTCGAGTTCCCCATTCAAATGCATGTAACAGTGAGAAACGCACTGTCTTGGCGAAAGAAAGCGTTTTTGTACAACTTCATAGAAATAGCTGTAACTTTTGATAGAAGACTCGGATACACATGTTTATGGCTTTATCTTATAGAACTCAAGGTTCCCGTGCTGGGAAAACAGGTTTTGCAGCTGTTTGAGCTAAGATTTCCAAGTTATTCACATAATGAAAACCTATACTTTGTTTCGGTCGAGTTCCCCATTCAAATGCATGTAACAGTGAGAAACGCACTGCCTTGGCGAAAGAAAGCGTTTTTGTACAACTTCATAGAAATAGCTGTAACTTTTGATAGAAGACTCGGATACACATGTTTATGGCTTTATCTTATAGAACTCAAGGTTCCTGTGCTGGGAAAACAGGTTTTGCAGCTGTTTGAGCTAAGATTTCCAAGTTATTCACATAATGAAAACCTATACTTTGTTTCGGTCGAGATCCCCATTCAAATGCATGTAACAGTGAGAAACGCACTGTCTTGGCGAAAGAAAGCGTTTTTGTACAACTTCATAGAAATAGCTGTAACTTTTGATAGAAGACTCGGATACACATGTTTATGGCTTTATCTTATAGAACTCAAGGTTCCCGTGCTGGGAAAACAGGTTTTGCAGCTGTTTGAGCTAAGATTTCCAAGTTATTCACATAATGAAAACCTATACTTTGTTTCGGTCGAGATCCCCATTCAAATGCATGTAACAGTGAGAAACGCACTGTCTTGGCGAAAGAAAGCGTTTTTGTACAACTTCATAGAAATAGCTGTAACTTTTGATAGAAGACTCGGATACACATGTTTATGGCTTTATCTTTTGGAACTCAAGGTTCCCGTGCTGGGAAAACAGGTTTTGCAGCTGTTTGAGCTAAGATTTCCAAGTTATTCACATAATGAAAACCTATACTTTTTTTCGGTCGAGTTCCCCATTCAAATGCATGTAACAGTGAGAAACGCACTGTCTTGGCGAAAGAAAGCGTTTTTGTACAACTTCATAGAAATAGCTGTAACTTTTGATAGAAGACTCGGATACACATGTTTATGGCTTTATCTTTTAGAACTCAAGGTTCCCGTGCTGGGAAAACAGGTTTTGCAGCTGTTTGAGCTAAGATTTCCAAGTTATTCACATAATGAAAACCTATACTTTTTTTCGGTCGAGTTCCCCATTCAAATGCATGTAACAGTGAGAAACGCACTGTCTTGGCGAAAGAAAGCGTTTTTGTACAACTTCATAGAAATAGCTGTAACTTTTGATAGAAGACTCGGATACACATGTTTATGGCTTTATCTTATAGAACTCAAGGTTCCCGTGCTGGGAAAACAGGTTTTGCAGCTGTTTGAGCTAAGATTTCCAAGTTATTCACATAATGAAAACCTATACTTTGTTTCGGTCGAGTTCCCCATTCAAATGCATGTAACAGTGAGAAACGCACTGTCTTGGCGAAAGAAAGCGTTTTTGTACAACTTCATAGAAATAGCTGTAACTTTTGATAGAAGACTCGGATACACATGTTTATGGCTTTATCTTATAGAACTCAAGGTTCCCGTGCTGGGAAAACAGCTTTTGCAGCTGTTTGAGCTAAGATTTCCAAGTTATTCACATAATGAAAACCTATACTTTGTTTCGGTCGAGTTCCCCATTCAAATGCATGTAACAGTGAGAAACGCACTGTCTTGGCGAAAGAAAGCGTTTTTGTACAACTTCATAGAAATAGCTGTAACTTTTGATAGAAGACTCGGATACACATGTTTATGGCTTTATCTTTTAGAACTCAAGGTTCCCGTGCTGATAAAACAGGTTTTGCAGCTGTTTGAGCTAAGATTTCCAAGTTATTCACATAATGAAAACCTATACTTTGTTTCGGTCGAGTTCCCCATTCAAATGCATGTAACAGTGAGAAACGCACTGTCTTGGCGAAAGAAAGCGTTTTTGTACAACTTCATAGAAATAGCTGTAACTTTTGATAGAAGACTCGGATACACATGTTTATGGCTTTATCTTATAGAACTCAAGGTTCCCGTGCTGGGAAAACAGGTTTTGCAGCTGTTTGAGCTAAGATTTCCAAGTTATTCACATAATGAAAACCTATACTTTGTTTCGGTCGAGTTCCCCATTCAAATGCATGTAACAGTGAGAAACGCACTGTCTTGGCGAAAGAAAGCGTTTTTGTACAACTTCATAGAAATAGCTGTAACTTTTGATAGAAGACTCGGATACACATGTTTATGGCTTTATCTTATAGAACTCAAGGTTCCTGTGCTGGGAAAACAGGTTTTGCAGCTGTTTGAGCTAAGATTTCCAAGTTATTCACATAATGAAAACCTATACTTTGTTTCGGTCGAGATCCCCATTCAAATGCATGTAACAGTGAGAAACGCACTGTCTTGGCGAAAGAAAGCGTTTTTGTACAACTTCATAGAAATAGCTGTAACTTTTGATAGAAGACTCGGATACACATGTTTATGGCTTTATCTTATAGAACTCAAGGTTCCCGTGCTGGGAAAACAGGTTTTGCAGCTGTTTGAGCTAAGATTTCCAAGTTATTCACATAATGAAAACCTATACTTTGTTTCGGTCGAGTTCCCCATTCAAATGCATGTAACAGTGAGAAACGCACTGTCTTGGCGAAAGAAAGCGTTTTTGTACAACTTCATAGAAATAGCTGTAACTTTTGATAGAAGACTCGGATACACATGTTTATGGCTTTATCTTATAGAACTCAAGGTTCCCGTGCTGGGAAAACAGGTTTTGCAGCTGTTTGAGCTAAGATTTCCAAGTTATTCACATAATGAAAACCTATACTTTGTTTCGGTCGAGTTCCCCATTCAAATGCATGTAACAGTGAGAAACGCACTGTCTTGGCGAAAGAAAGCGTTTTTGTACAACTTCATATAAATAGCTTTAACTTTTGATAGAAGACTCAGACAAACATGTTGATGGCTTTATCTTATAGAACTCAAGGTCTCCGTGCTGGGCAAACAGGTTTTGCAGCTGTTTGAGCTAAGATTTCCAAGTTATTCACATAATGAAAACCTATACTTTGTTTCGGTCGAGATCCCCATTCAAATGCATGTAACAGTGAGAAACGCACTGTCTTGGCGAAAGAAAGCGTTTTTGTACAACTTCATAGAAATAGCTGTAACTTTTGATAGAAGACTCGGATACACATGTTTATGGCTTTATCTTATAGAACTCAAGGTTCCCGTGCTGGGAAAACAGGTTTTGCAGCTGTTTGAGCTAAGATTTCCAAGTTATTCACATAATGAAAACCTATACTTTGTTTCGGTCGAGATCCCCATTCAAATGCATGTAACAGTGAGAAACGCACTGTCTTGGCGAAAGAAAGCGTTTTTGTACAACTTCATAGAAATAGCTGTAACTTTTGATAGAAGACTCGGATACACATGTTTATGGCTTTATCTTATAGAACTCAAGGTTCCCGTGCTGGGAAAACAGGTTTTGCAGCTGTTTGAGCTAAGATTTCCAAGTTATTCACATAATGAAAACCTATACTTTGTTTCGGTCGAGTTCCCCATTCAAATGCATGTAACAGTGAGAAACGCACTGTCTTGGCGAAAGAAAGCGTTTTTGTACAACTTCATATAAATAGCTTTAACTTTTGATAGAAGACTCAGACAAACATGTTTATGGCTTTATCTTATAGAACTCAAGGTCTCCGTGCTGGGCAAACAGGTTTTGCAGCTGTTTGAGCTAAGATTTCCAAGTTATTCACATAATGAAAACCTATACTTTGTTTCGGTCGAGTTCCCCATTCAAATGCATGTAACAGTGAGAAACGCACTGTCTTGGCGAAAGAAAGCGTTTTTGTACAACTTCATAGAAATAGCTGTAACTTTTGATAGAAGACTCGGATACACATGTTTATGGCTTTATCTTATAGAACTCAAGGTTCCTGTGCTGGGAAAACAGGTTTTGCAGCTGTTTGAGCTAAGATTTCCAAGTTATTCACATAATGAAAACCTATACTTTGTTTCGGTCGAGATCCCCATTCAAATGCATGTAACAGTGAGAAACGCACTGTCTTGGCGAAAGAAAGCGTTTTTGTACAACTTCATAGAAATAGCTGTAACTTTTGATAGAAGACTCGGATACACATGTTTATGGCTTTATCTTATAGAACTCAAGGTTCCCGTGCTGGGAAAACAGGTTTTGCAGCTGTTTGAGCTAAGATTTCCAAGTTATTCACATAATGAAAACCTATACTTTGTTTCGGTCGAGTTCCCCATTCAAATGCATGTAACAGTGAGAAACGCACTGTCTTGGCGAAAGAAAGCGTTTTTGTACAACTTCATAGAAATAGCTGTAACTTTTGATAGAAGACTCGGATACACATGTTTATGGCTTTATCTTATAGAACTCAAGGTTCCCGTGCTGGGAAAACAGGTTTTGCAGCTGTTTGAGCTAAGATTTCCAAGTTATTCACATAATGAAAACCTATACTTTGTTTCGGTCGAGTTCCCCATTCAAATGCATGTAACAGTGAGAAACGCACTGTCTTGGCGAAAGAAAGCGTTTTTGTACAACTTCATAGAAATAGCTGTAACTTTTGATAGAAGACTCGGATACACATGTTTATGGCTTTATCTTATAGAACTCAAGGTTCCCGTGCTGGGAAAACAGGTTTTGCAGCTGTTTGAGCTAAGATTTCCAAGTTATTCACATAATGAAAACCTATACTTTGTTTCGGTCGAGTTCCCCATTCAAATGCATGTAACAGTGAGAAACGCACTGTCTTGGCGAAAGAAAGCGTTTTTGTACAACTTCATATAAATAGCTTTAACTTTTGATAGAAGACTCAGACAAACATGTTTATGGCTTTATCTTATAGAACTCAAGGTCTCCGTGCTGGGCAAACAGGTTTTGCAGCTGTTTGAGCTAAGATTTCCAAGTTATTCACATAATGAAAACCTATACTTTGTTTCGGTCGAGTTCCCCATTCAAATGCATGTAACAGTGAGAAACGCACTGTCTTGGCGAAAGAAAGCGTTTTTGTACAACTTCATAGAAATAGCTGTAACTTTTGATAGAAGACTCAGACAAACATGTTTATGGCTTTATCTTATAGAACTCAAGGTCTCCGTGCTGGGCAAACAGGTTTTGCAGCTGTTTGAGCTAAGATTTCCAAGTTATTCACATAATGAAAACCTATACTTTGTTTCGGTCGAGTTCCCCATTCAAATGCATGTAACAGTGAGAAACGCACTGTCTTGGCGAAAGAAAGCGTTTTTGTACAACTTCATAGAAATAGCCTTAACTTTTGATAGACGACTCGGATACACATGTTTATGGCTTTATCTTATAGAACTCAAGGTTCCCGTGCTGGGAAAACAGGTTTTGCAGCTGTTTGAGCTAAGATTTCCAAGTTATTCACATAATGAAAACCTATACTTTGTTTCGGTCGAGTTCCCCATTCAAATGCATGTAACAGTGAGAAACGCACTGTCTTGGCGAAAGAAAGCGTTTTTGTACAACTTCATATAAATAGCTTTAACTTTTGATAGAAGACTCAGACAAACATGTTTATGGCTTTATCTTATAGAACTCAAGGTCTCCGTGCTGGGCAAACAGGTTTTGCAGCTGTTTGAGCTAAGATTTCCAAGTTATTCACATAATGAAAACCTATACTTTGTTTCGGTCGAGTTCCCCATTCAAATGCATGTAACAGTGAGAAACGCACTGTCTTGGCGAAAGAAAGCGTTTTTGTACAACTTCATAGAAATAGCTGTAACTTTTGATAGAAGACTCGGATACACATGTTTATGGCTTTATCTTATAGAACTCAAGGTTCCTGTGCTGGGAAAACAGGTTTTGCAGCTGTTTGAGCTAAGATTTCCAAGTTATTCACATAATGAAAACCTATACTTTGTTTCGGTCGAGATCCCCATTCAAATGCATGTAACAGTGAGAAACGCACTGTCTTGGCGAAAGAAAGCGTTTTTGTACAACTTCATAGAAATAGCTGTAACTTTTGATAGAAGACTCGGATACACATGTTTATGGCTTTATCTTATAGAACTCAAGGTTCCCGTGCTGGGAAAACAGGTTTTGCAGCTGTTTGAGCTAAGATTTCCAAGTTATTCACATAATGAAAACCTATACTTTGTTTCGGTCGAGATCCCCATTCAAATGCATGTAACAGTGAGAAACGCACTGTCTTGGCGAAAGAAAGCGTTTTTGTACAACTTCATAGAAATAGCTGTAACTTTTGATAGAAGACTCGGATACACATGTTTATGGCTTTATCTTATAGAACTCAAGGTTCCCGTGCTGGGAAAACAGGTTTTGCAGCTGTTTGAGCTAAGATTTCCAAGTTATTCACATAATGAAAACCTATACTTTGTTTCGGTCGAGTTCCCCATTCAAATGCATGTAACAGTGAGAAACGCACTGTCTTGGCGAAAGAAAGCGTTTTTGTACAACTTCATAGAAATAGCTGTAACTTTTGATAGAAGACTCGGATACACATGTTTATGGCTTTATCTTATAGAACTCAAGGTTCCCGTGCTGGGAAAACAGGTTTTGCAGCTGTTTGAGCTAAGATTTCCAAGTTATTCACATAATGAAAACCTATACTTTGTTTCGGTCGAGTTCCCCATTCAAATGCATGTAACAGTGAGAAACGCACTGTCTTGGCGAAAGAAAGCGTTTTTGTACAACTTCATATAAATAGCTTTAACTTTTGATAGAAGACTCAGACAAACATGTTTATGGCTTTATCTTATAGAACTCAAGGTCTCCGTGCTGGGCAAACAGGTTTTGCAGCTGTTTGAGCTAAGATTTCCAAGTTATTCACATAATGAAAACCTATACTTTGTTTCGGTCGAGTTCCCCATTCAAATGCATGTAACAGTGAGAAACGCACTGTCTTGGCGAAAGAAAGCGTTTTTGTACAACTTCATAGAAATAGCTGTAACTTTTGATAGAAGACTCAGACAAACATGTTTATGGCTTTATCTTATAGAACTCAAGGTCTCCGTGCTGGGCAAACAGGTTTTGCAGCTGTTTGAGCTAAGATTTCCAAGTTATTCACATAATGAAAACCTATACTTTGTTTCGGTCGAGTTCCCCATTCAAATGCATGTAACAGTGAGAAACGCACTGTCTTGGCGAAAGAAAGCGTTTTTGTACAACTTCATAGAAATAGCCTTAACTTTTGATAGACGACTCGGATACACATGTTTATGGCTTTATCTTATAGAACTCAAGGTCTACGTGCTGGGCAAACAGGTTTTGCAGCTGTTTGAGCTAAGATTTCCAAGTTATTCACATAATGAAAACCTATACTTTGTTTCGGTCGAGATCCCCATTCAAATGCATGTAACAGTGAGAAACGCACTGTCTTGGCGAAAGAAAGCGTTTTTGTACAACTTCATAGAAATAGCTGTAACTTTTGATAGAAGACTCGGATACACATGTTTATGGCTTTATCTTATAGAACTCAAGGTTCCTGTGCTGGGAAAACAGGTTTTGCAGCTGTTTGAGCTAAGATTTCCAAGTTATTCACATAATGAAAACCTATACTTTGTTTCGGTCGAGATCCCCATTCAAATGCATGTAACAGTGAGAAACGCACTGTCTTGGCGAAAGAAAGCGTTTTTGTACAACTTCATAGAAATAGCTGTAACTTTTGATAGAAGACTCGGATACACATGTTTATGGCTTTATCTTATAGAACTCAAGGTTCCCGTGCTGGGAAAACAGGTTTTGCAGCTGTTTGAGCTAAGATTTCCAAGTTATTCACATAATGAAAACCTATACTTTGTTTCGGTCGAGATCCCCATTCAAATGCATGTAACAGTGAGAAACGCACTGTCTTGGCGAAAGAAAGCGTTTTTGTACAACTTCATAGAAATAGCTGTAACTTTTGATAGAAGACTCGGATACACATGTTTATGGCTTTATCTTATAGAACTCAAGGTTCCCGTGCTGGGAAAACAGGTTTTGCAGCTGTTTGAGCTAAGATTTCCAAGTTATTCACATAATGAAAACCTATACTTTGTTTCGGTCGAGATCCCCATTCAAATGCATGTAACAGTGAGAAACGCACTGTCTTGGCGAAAGAAAGCGTTTTTGTACAACTTCATAGAAATAGCTGTAACTTTTGATAGAAGACTCGGATACACATGTTTATGGCTTTATCTTATAGAACTCAAGGTTCCCGTGCTGGGAAAACAGGTTTTGCAGCTGTTTGAGCTAAGATTTCCAAGTTATTCACATAATGAAAACCTATACTTTGTTTCGGTCGAGATCCCCATTCAAATGCATGTAACAGTGAGAAACGCACTGTCTTGGCGAAAGAAAGCGTTTTTGTACAACTTCATAGAAATAGCTGTAACTTTTGATAGAAGACTCGGATACACATGTTTATGGCTTTATCTTATAGAACTCAAGGTTCCCGTGCTGGGAAAACAGGTTTTGCAGCTGTTTGAGCTAAGATTTCCAAGTTATTCACATAATGAAAACCTATACTTTGTTTCGGTCGAGTTCCCCATTCAAATGCATGTAACAGTGAGAAACGCACTGTCTTGGCGAAAGAAAGCGTTTTTGTACAACTTCATAGAAATAGCTGTAACTTTTGATAGAAGACTCGGATACACATGTTTATGGCTTTATCTTATAGAACTCAAGGTTCCCGTGCTGGGAAAACAGGTTTTGCAGCTGTTTGAGCTAAGATTTCCAAGTTATTCACATAATGAAAACCTATACTTTGTTTCGGTCGAGTTCCCCATTCAAATGCATGTAACAGTGAGAAACGCACTGTCTTGGCGAAAGAAAGCGTTTTTGTACAACTTCATAGAAATAGCTGTAACTTTTGATAGAAGACTCGGATACACATGTTTATGGCTTTATCTTATAGAACTCAAGGTTCCCGTGCTGGGAAAACAGGTTTTGCAGCTGTTTGAGCTAAGATTTCCAAGTTATTCACATAATGAAAACCTATACTTTGTTTCGGTCGAGATCCCCATTCAAATGCATGTAACAGTGAGAAACGCACTGTCTTGGCGAAAGAAAGCGTTTTTGTACAACTTCATAGAAATAGCTGTAACTTTTGATAGAAGACTCGGATACACATGTTTATGGCTTTATCTTATAGAACTCAAGGTTCCCGTGCTGGGAAAACAGGTTTTGCAGCTGTTTGAGCTAAGATTTCCAAGTTATTCACATAATGAAAACCTATACTTTGTTTCGGTCGAGTTCCCCATTCAAATGCATGTAACAGTGAGAAACGCACTGTCTTGGCGAAAGAAAGCGTTTTTGTACAACTTCATAGAAATAGCTGTAACTTTTGATAGAAGACTCGGATACACATGTTTATGGCTTTATCTTATAGAACTCAAGGTCTACGTGCTGGGCAAACAGGTTTTGCAGCTGTTTGAGCTAAGATTTCCAAGTTATTCACATAATGAAAACCTATACTTTGTTTCGGTCGAGTTCCCCATTCAAATGCATGTAACAGTGAGAAACGCACTGTCTTGGCGAAAGAAAGCGTTTTTGTACAACTTCATAGAAATAGCTGTAACTTTTGATAGAAGACTCGGATACACATGTTTATGGCTTTATCTTATAGAACTCAAGGTCTACGTGCTGGGAAAACAGGTTTTGCAGCTGTTTGAGCTAAGATTTCCAAGTTATTCACATAATGAAAACCTATACTTTGTTTCGGTCGAGTTCCCCATTCAAATGCATGTAACAGTGAGAAACGCACTGTCTTGGCGAAAGAAAGCGTTTTTGTACAACTTCATATAAATAGCTGTAACTTTTGATAGAAGACTCGGATACACATGTTTATGGCTTTATCTTATAGAACTCAAGGTCTACGTGCTGGGAAAACAGGTTTTGCAGCTGTTTGAGCTAAGATTTCCAAGTTATTCACATAATGAAAACCTATACTTTGTTTCGGTCGAGTTCCCCATTCAAATGCATGTAACAGTGAGAAACGCACTGTCTTGGCGAAAGAAAGCGTTTTTGTACAACTTCATATAAATAGCTGTAACTTTTGATAGAAGACTCGGATACACATGTTTATGGCTTTATCTTATAGAACTCAAGGTTCCCGTGCTGGGAAAACAGGTTTTGCAGCTGTTTGAGCTAAGATTTCCAAGTTATTCACATAATGAAAACCTATACTTTGTTTCGGTCGAGTTCCCCATTCAAATGCATGTAACAGTGAGAAACGCACTGTCTTGGCGAAAGAAAGCGTTTTTGTACAACTTCATAGAAATAGCTGTAACTTTTGATAGAAGACTCGGATACACATGTTTATGGCTTTATCTTATAGAACTCAAGGTCTACGTGCTGGGCAAACAGGTTTTGCAGCTGTTTGAGCTAAGATTTCCAAGTTATTCACATAATGAAAACCTATACTTTGTTTCGGTCGAGTTCCCCATTCAAATGCATGTAACAGTGAGAAACGCACTGTCTTGGCGAAAGAAAGCGTTTTTGTACAACTTCATAGAAATAGCTGTAACTTTTGATAGAAGACTCGGATACACATGTTTATGGCTTTATCTTATAGAACTCAAGGTCTACGTGCTGGGAAAACAGGTTTTGCAGCTGTTTGAGCTAAGATTTCCAAGTTATTCACATAATGAAAACCTATACTTTGTTTCGGTCGAGTTCCCCATTCAAATGCATGTAACAGTGAGAAACGCACTGTCTTGGCGAAAGAAAGCGTTTTTGTACAACTTCATATAAATAGCTGTAACTTTTGATAGAAGACTCGGATACACATGTTTATGGCTTTATCTTATAGAACTCAAGGTCTACGTGCTGGGAAAACAGGTTTTGCAGCTGTTTGAGCTAAGATTTCCAAGTTATTCACATAATGAAAACCTATACTTTGTTTCGGTCGAGTTCCCCATTCAAATGCATGTAACAGTGAGAAACGCACTGTCTTGGCGAAAGAAAGCGTTTTTGTACAACTTCATATAAATAGCTGTAACTTTTGATAGAAGACTCGGATACACATGTTTATGGCTTTATCTTATAGAACTCAAGGTCTACGTGCTGGGAAAACAGGTTTTGCAGCTGTTTGAGCTAAGATTTCCAAGTTATTCACATAATGAAAACCTATACTTTGTTTCGGTCGAGTTCCCCATTCAAATGCATGTAACAGTGAGAAACGCACTGTCTTGGCGAAAGAAAGCGTTTTTGTACAACTTCATAGAAATAGCTGTAACTTTTGATAGACGACTCGGATACACATGTTTATGGCTTTATCTTATAGAACTCAAGGTCTACGTGCTGGGCAAACAGGTTTTGCAGCTGTTTGAGCTAAGATTTCCAAGTTATTCACATAATGAAAACCTATACTTTGTTTCGGTCGAGTTCCCCATTCAAATGCATGTAACAGTGAGAAACGCACTGTCTTGGCGAAAGAAAGCGTTTTTGTACAACTTCATAGAAATAGCTGTAACTTTTGATAGAAGACTCGGATACACATGTTTATGGCTTTATCTTATAGAACTCAAGGTTCCCGTGCTGGGAAAACAGGTTTTGCAGCTGTTTGAGCTAAGATTTCCAAGTTATTCACATAATGAAAACCTATACTTTGTTTCGGTCGAGTTCCCCATTCAAATGCATGTAACAGTGAGAAACGCACTGTCTTGGCGAAAGAAAGCGTTTTTGTACAACTTCATAGAAATAGCTGTAACTTTTGATAGAAGACTCGGATACACATGTTTATGGCTTTATCTTATAGAACTCAAGGTTCCCGTGCTGGGAAAACAGGTTTTGCAGCTGTTTGAGCTAAGATTTCCAAGTTATTCACATAATGAAAACCTATACTTTGTTTCGGTCGAGTTCCCCATTCAAATGCATGTAACAGTGAGAAACGCACTGTCTTGGCGAAAGAAAGCGTTTTTGTACAACTTCATAGAAATAGCTGTAACTTTTGATAGAAGACTCGGATACACATGTTTATGGCTTTATCTTATAGAACTCAAGGTTCCCGTGCTGGGAAAACAGGTTTTGCAGCTGTTTGAGCTAAGATTTCCAAGTTATTCACATAATGAAAACCTATACTTTGTTTCGGTCGAGTTCCCCATTCAAATGCATGTAACAGTGAGAAACGCACTGTCTTGGCGAAAGAAAGCGTTTTTGTACAACTTCATAGAAATAGCTGTAACTTTTGATAGAAGACTCGGATACACATGTTTATGGCTTTATCTTATAGAACTCAAGGTTCCCGTGCTGGGAAAACAGGTTTTGCAGCTGTTTGAGCTAAGATTTCCAAGTTATTCACATAATGAAAACCTATACTTTGTTTCGGTCGAGTTCCCCATTCAAATGCATGTAACAGTGAGAAACGCACTGTCTTGGCGAAAGAAAGCGTTTTTGTACAACTTCATAGAAATAGCTGTAACTTTTGATAGAAGACTCGGATACACATGTTTATGGCTTTATCTTATAGAACTCAAGGTCTACGTGCTGGGCAAACAGGTTTTGCAGCTGTTTGAGCTAAGATTTCCAAGTTATTCACATAATGAAAACCTATACTTTGTTTCGGTCGAGTTCCCCATTCAAATGCATGTAACAGTGAGAAACGCACTGTCTTGGCGAAAGAAAGCGTTTTTGTACAACTTCATAGAAATAGCTGTAACTTTTGATAGAAGACTCGGATACACATGTTTATGGCTTTATCTTATAGAACTCAAGGTCTACGTGCTGGGAAAACAGGTTTTGCAGCTGTTTGAGCTAAGATTTCCAAGTTATTCACATAATGAAAACCTATACTTTGTTTCGGTCGAGTTCCCCATTCAAATGCATGTAACAGTGAGAAACGCACTGTCTTGGCGAAAGAAAGCGTTTTTGTACAACTTCATATAAATAGCTGTAACTTTTGATAGAAGACTCGGATACACATGTTTATGGCTTTATCTTATAGAACTCAAGGTCTACGTGCTGGGAAAACAGGTTTTGCAGCTGTTTGAGCTAAGATTTCCAAGTTATTCACATAATGAAAACCTATACTTTGTTTCGGTCGAGTTCCCCATTCAAATGCATGTAACAGTGAGAAACGCACTGTCTTGGCGAAAGAAAGCGTTTTTGTACAACTTCATATAAATAGCTGTAACTTTTGATAGAAGACTCGGATACACATGTTTATGGCTTTATCTTATAGAACTCAAGGTTCCCGTGCTGGGAAAACAGGTTTTGCAGCTGTTTGAGCTAAGATTTCCAAGTTATTCACATAATGAAAACCTATACTTTGTTTCGGTCGAGTTCCCCATTCAAATGCATGTAACAGTGAGAAACGCACTGTCTTGGCGAAAGAAAGCGTTTTTGTACAACTTCATAGAAATAGCTGTAACTTTTGATAGAAGACTCGGATACACATGTTTATGGCTTTATCTTATAGAACTCAAGGTCTACGTGCTGGGCAAACAGGTTTTGCAGCTGTTTGAGCTAAGATTTCCAAGTTATTCACATAATGAAAACCTATACTTTGTTTCGGTCGAGTTCCCCATTCAAATGCATGTAACAGTGAGAAACGCACTGTCTTGGCGAAAGAAAGCGTTTTTGTACAACTTCATAGAAATAGCTGTAACTTTTGATAGAAGACTCGGATACACATGTTTATGGCTTTATCTTATAGAACTCAAGGTCTACGTGCTGGGAAAACAGGTTTTGCAGCTGTTTGAGCTAAGATTTCCAAGTTATTCACATAATGAAAACCTATACTTTGTTTCGGTCGAGTTCCCCATTCAAATGCATGTAACAGTGAGAAACGCACTGTCTTGGCGAAAGAAAGCGTTTTTGTACAACTTCATAGAAATAGCTGTAACTTTTGATAGAAGACTCGGATACACATGTTTATGGCTTTATCTTATAGAACTCAAGGTCTACGTGCTGGGAAAACAGGTTTTGCAGCTGTTTGAGCTAAGATTTCCAAGTTATTCACATAATGAAAACTTATACTTTGTTTCGGTCGAGTTCCCCATTCAAATGCATGTAACAGTGAGAAACGCACTGTCTTGGCGAAAGAAAGCGTTTTTGTACAACTTCATATAAATAGCTGTAACTTTTGATAGAAGACTCGGATACACATGTTTATGGCTTTATCTTATAGAACTCAAGGTTCCCGTGCTGGGAAAACAGGTTTTGCAGCTGTTTGAGCTAAGATTTCCAAGTTATTCACATAATGAAAACCTATACTTTGTTTCGGTCGAGATCCCCATTCAAATGCATGTAACAGTGAGAAACGCACTGTCTTGGCGAAAGAAAGCGTTTTTGTACAACTTCATAGAAATAGCTGTAACTTTTGATAGAAGACTCGGATACACATGTTTATGGCTTTATCTTATAGAACTCAAGGTTCCCGTGCTGGGAAAACAGGTTTTGCAGCTGTTTGAGCTAAGATTTCCAAGTTATTCACATAATGAAAACCTATACTTTGTTTCGGTCGAGATCCCCATTCAAATGCATGTAACAGTGAGAAACGCACTGTCTTGGCGAAAGAAAGCGTTTTTGTACAACTTCATAGAAATAGCTGTAACTTTTGATAGAAGACTCGGATACACATGTTTATGGCTTTATCTTATAGAACTCAAGGTTCCCGTGCTGGGAAAACAGGTTTTGCAGCTGTTTGAGCTAAGATTTCCAAGTTATTCACATAATGAAAACCTATACTTTGTTTCGGTCGAGATCCCCATTCAAATGCATGTAACAGTGAGAAACGCACTGTCTTGGCGAAAGAAAGCGTTTTTGTACAACTTCATAGAAATAGCTGTAACTTTTGATAGAAGACTCGGATACACATGTTTATGGCTTTATCTTATAGAACTCAAGGTTCCCGTGCTGGGAAAACAGGTTTTGCAGCTGTTTGAGCTAAGATTTCCAAGTTATTCACATAATGAAAACCTATACTTTGTTTCGGTCGAGTTCCCCATTCAAAATGCATGTAACAGTGAGAAACGCACTGTCTTGGCGAAAGAAAGCGTTTTTGTACAACTTCATAGAAATAGCTGTAACTTTTGATAGAAGACTCGGATACACATGTTTATGGCTTTATCTTATAGAACTCAAGGTTCCCGTGCTGGGAAAACAGGTTTTGCAGCTGTTTGAGCTAAGATTTCCAAGTTATTCACATAATGAAAACCTATACTTTGTTTCGGTCGAGTTCCCCATTCAAATGCATGTAACAGTGAGAAACGCACTGTCTTGGCGAAAGAAAGCGTTTTTGTACAACTTCATAGAAATAGCTGTAACTTTTGATAGAAGACTCGGATACACATGTTTATGGCTTTATCTTATAGAACTCAAGGTTCCCGTGCTGGGAAAACAGGTTTTGCAGCTGTTTGAGCTAAGATTTCCAAGTTATTCACATAATGAAAACCTATACTTTGTTTCGGTCGAGTTCCCCATTCAAATGCATGTAACAGTGAGAAACGCACTGTCTTGGCGAAAGAAAGCGTTTTTGTACAACTTCATAGAAATAGCTGTAACTTTTGATAGAAGACTCGGATACACATGTTTATGGCTTTATCTTATAGAACTCAAGGTTCCCGTGCTGGGAAAACAGGTTTTGCAGCTGTTTGAGCTAAGATTTCCAAGTTATTCACATAATGAAAACCTATACTTTGTTTCGGTCGAGATCCCCATTCAAATGCATGTAACAGTGAGAAACGCACTGTCTTGGCGAAAGAAAGCGTTTTTGTACAACTTCATAGAAATAGCTGTAACTTTTGATAGAAGACTCGGATACACATGTTTATGGCTTTATCTTATAGAACTCAAGGTTCCCGTGCTGGGAAAACAGGTTTTGCAGCTGTTTGAGCTAAGATTTCCAAGTTATTCACATAATGAAAACCTATACTTTGTTTCGGTCGAGTTCCCCATTCAAATGCATGTAACAGTGAGAAACGCACTGTCTTGGCGAAAGAAAGCGTTTTTGTACAACTTCATAGAAATAGCTGTAACTTTTGATAGAAGACTCGGATACACATGTTTATGGCTTTATCTTATAGAACTCAAGGTCTACGTGCTGGGCAAACAGGTTTTGCAGCTGTTTGAGCTAAGATTTCCAAGTTATTCACATAATGAAAACCTATACTTTGTTTCGGTCGAGTTCCCCATTCAAATGCATGTAACAGTGAGAAACGCACTGTCTTGGCGAAAGAAAGCGTTTTTGTACAACTTCATAGAAATAGCTGTAACTTTTGATAGAAGACTCGGATACACATGTTTATGGCTTTATCTTATAGAACTCAAGGTCTACGTGCTGGGAAAACAGGTTTTGCAGCTGTTTGAGCTAAGATTTCCAAGTTATTCACATAATGAAAACTTATACTTTGTTTCGGTCGAGTTCCCCATTCAAATGCATGTAACAGTGAGAAACGCACTGTCTTGGCGAAAGAAAGCGTTTTTGTACAACTTCATATAAATAGCTGTAACTTTTGATAGAAGACTCGGATACACATGTTTATGGCTTTATCTTATAGAACTCAAGGTCTACGTGCTGGGAAAACAGGTTTTGCAGCTGTTTGAGCTAAGATTTCCAAGTTATTCACATAATGAAAACCTATACTTTGTTTCGGTCGAGTTCCCCATTCAAATGCATGTAACAGTGAGAAACGCACTGTCTTGGCGAAAGAAAGCGTTTTTGTACAACTTCATATAAATAGCTGTAACTTTTGATAGAAGACTCGGATACACATGTTTATGGCTTTATCTTATAGAACTCAAGGTTCCCGTGCTGGGAAAACAGGTTTTGCAGCTGTTTGAGCTAAGATTTCCAAGTTATTCACATAATGAAAACCTATACTTTGTTTCGGTCGAGTTCCCCATTCAAATGCATGTAACAGTGAGAAACGCACTGTCTTGGCGAAAGAAAGCGTTTTTGTACAACTTCATAGAAATAGCTGTAACTTTTGATAGAAGACTCGGATACACATGTTTATGGCTTTATCTTATAGAACTCAAGGTCTACGTGCTGGGAAAACAGGTTTTGCAGCTGTTTGAGCTAAGATTTCCAAGTTATTCACATAATGAAAACCTATACTTTGTTTCGGTCGAGTTCCCCATTCAAATGCATGTAACAGTGAGAAACGCACTGTCTTGGCGAAAGAAAGCGTTTTTGTACAACTTCATATAAATAGCTGTAACTTTTGATAGAAGACTCGGATACACATGTTTATGGCTTTATCTTATAGAACTCAAGGTTCCCGTGCTGGGAAAACAGGTTTTGCAGCTGTTTGAGCTAAGATTTCCAAGTTATTCACATAATGAAAACCTATACTTTGTTTCGGTCGAGATCCCCATTCAAATGCATGTAACAGTGAGAAACGCACTGTCTTGGCGAAAGAAAGCGTTTTTGTACAACTTCATAGAAATAGCTGTAACTTTTGATAGAAGACTCGGATACACATGTTTATGGCTTTATCTTATAGAACTCAAGGTTCCCGTGCTGGGAAAACAGGTTTTGCAGCTGTTTGAGCTAAGATTTCCAAGTTATTCACATAATGAAAACCTATACTTTGTTTCGGTCGAGATCCCCATTCAAATGCATGTAACAGTGAGAAACGCACTGTCTTGGCGAAAGAAAGCGTTTTTGTACAACTTCATAGAAATAGCTGTAACTTTTGATAGAAGACTCGGATACACATGTTTATGGCTTTATCTTATAGAACTCAAGGTTCCCGTGCTGGGAAAACAGGTTTTGCAGCTGTTTGAGCTAAGATTTCCAAGTTATTCACATAATGAAAACCTATACTTTGTTTCGGTCGAGATCCCCATTCAAATGCATGTAACAGTGAGAAACGCACTGTCTTGGCGAAAGAAAGCGTTTTTGTACAACTTCATAGAAATAGCTGTAACTTTTGATAGAAGACTCGGATACACATGTTTATGGCTTTATCTTATAGAACTCAAGGTTCCCGTGCTGGGAAAACAGGTTTTGCAGCTGTTTGAGCTAAGATTTCCAAGTTATTCACATAATGAAAACCTATACTTTGTTTCGGTCGAGTTCCCCATTCAAAATGCATGTAACAGTGAGAAACGCACTGTCTTGGCGAAAGAAAGCGTTTTTGTACAACTTCATAGAAATAGCTGTAACTTTTGATAGAAGACTCGGATACACATGTTTATGGCTTTATCTTATAGAACTCAAGGTTCCCGTGCTGGGAAAACAGGTTTTGCAGCTGTTTGAGCTAAGATTTCCAAGTTATTCACATAATGAAAACCTATACTTTGTTTCGGTCGAGTTCCCCATTCAAATGCATGTAACAGTGAGAAACGCACTGTCTTGGCGAAAGAAAGCGTTTTTGTACAACTTCATAGAAATAGCTGTAACTTTTGATAGAAGACTCGGATACACATGTTTATGGCTTTATCTTATAGAACTCAAGGTTCCCGTGCTGGGAAAACAGGTTTTGCAGCTGTTTGAGCTAAGATTTCCAAGTTATTCACATAATGAAAACCTATACTTTGTTTCGGTCGAGTTCCCCATTCAAATGCATGTAACAGTGAGAAACGCACTGTCTTGGCGAAAGAAAGCGTTTTTGTACAACTTCATAGAAATAGCTGTAACTTTTGATAGAAGACTCGGATACACATGTTTATGGCTTTATCTTATAGAACTCAAGGTTCCTGTGCTGGGAAAACAGGTTTTGCAGCTGTTTGAGCTAAGATTTCCAAGTTATTCACATAATGAAAACCTATACTTTGTTTCGGTCGAGATCCCCATTCAAATGCATGTAACAGTGAGAAACGCACTGTCTTGGCGAAAGAAAGCGTTTTTGTACAACTTCATAGAAATAGCTGTAACTTTTGATAGAAGACTCGGATACACATGTTTATGGCTTTATCTTATAGAACTCAAGGTTCCCGTGCTGGGAAAACAGGTTTTGCAGCTGTTTGAGCTAAGATTTCCAAGTTATTCACATAATGAAAACCTATACTTTGTTTCGGTCGAGATCCCCATTCAAATGCATGTAACAGTGAGAAACGCACTGTCTTGGCGAAAGAAAGCGTTTTTGTACAACTTCATAGAAATAGCTGTAACTTTTGATAGAAGACTCGGATACACATGTTTATGGCTTTATCTTTTAGAACTCAAGGTTCCCGTGCTGGGAAAACAGGTTTTGCAGCTGTTTGAGCTAAGATTTCCAAGTTATTCACATAATGAAAACCTATACTTTGTTTCGGTCGAGTTCCCCATTCAAATGCATGTAACAGTGAGAAACGCACTGTCTTGGCGAAAGAAAGCGTTTTTGTACAACTTCATAGAAATAGCTGTAACTTTTGATAGAAGACTCGGATACACATGTTTATGGCTTTATCTTTTAGAACTCAAGGTTCCCGTGCTGGGAAAACAGGTTTTGCAGCTGTTTGAGCTAAGATTTCCAAGTTATTCACATAATGAAAACCTATACTTTTTTTCGGTCGAGTTCCCCATTCAAATGCATGTAACAGTGAGAAACGCACTGTCTTGGCGAAAGAAAGCGTTTTTGTACAACTTCATAGAAATAGCTGTAACTTTTGATAGAAGACTCGGATACACATGTTTATGGCTTTATCTTATAGAACTCAAGGTTCCCGTGCTGGGAAAACAGGTTTTGCAGCTGTTTGAGCTAAGATTTCCAAGTTATTCACATAATGAAAACCTATACTTTGTTTCGGTCGAGTTCCCCATTCAAATGCATGTAACAGTGAGAAACGCACTGTCTTGGCGAAAGAAAGCGTTTTTGTACAACTTCATAGAAATAGCTGTAACTTTTGATAGAAGACTCGGATACACATGTTTATGGCTTTATCTTATAGAACTCAAGGTTCCCGTGCTGGGAAAACAGGTTTTGCAGCTGTTTGAGCTAAGATTTCCAAGTTATTCACATAATGAAAACCTATACTTTGTTTCGGTCGAGTTCCCCATTCAAATGCATGTAACAGTGAGAAACGCACTGTCTTGGCGAAAGAAAGCGTTTTTGTACAACTTCATAGAAATAGCTGTAACTTTTGATAGAAGACTCGGATACACATGTTTATGGCTTTATCTTTTAGAACTCAAGGTTCCCGTGCTGGGAAAACAGGTTTTGCAGCTGTTTGAGCTAAGATTTCCAAGTTATTCACATAATGAAAACCTATACTTTGTTTCGGTCGAGTTCCCCATTCAAATGCATGTAACAGTGAGAAACGCACTGTCTTGGCGAAAGAAAGCGTTTTTGTACAACTTCATAGAAATAGCTGTAACTTTTGATAGAAGACTCGGATACACATGTTTATGGCTTTATCTTATAGAACTCAAGGTTCCCGTGCTGGGAAAACAGGTTTTGCAGCTGTTTGAGCTAAGATTTCCAAGTTATTCACATAATGAAAACCTATACTTTGTTTCGGTCGAGTTCCCCATTCAAATGCATGTAACAGTGAGAAACGCACTGTCTTGGCGAAAGAAAGCGTTTTTGTACAACTTCATAGAAATAGCTGTAACTTTTGATAGAAGACTCGGATACACATGTTTATGGCTTTATCTTATAGAACTCAAGGTTCCTGTGCTGGGAAAACAGGTTTTGCAGCTGTTTGAGCTAAGATTTCCAAGTTATTCACATAATGAAAACCTATACTTTGTTTCGGTCGAGATCCCCATTCAAATGCATGTAACAGTGAGAAACGCACTGTCTTGGCGAAAGAAAGCGTTTTTGTACAACTTCATAGAAATAGCTGTAACTTTTGATAGAAGACTCGGATACACATGTTTATGGCTTTATCTTATAGAACTCAAGGTCTACGTGCTGGGAAAACAGGTTTTGCAGCTGTTTGAGCTAAGATTTCCAAGTTATTCACATAATGAAAACTTATACTTTGTTTCGGTCGAGTTCCCCATTCAAATGCATGTAACAGTGAGAAACGCACTGTCTTGGCGAAAGAAAGCGTTTTTGTACAACTTCATAGAAATAGCTGTAACTTTTGATAGAAGACTCGGATACACATGTTTATGGCTTTATCTTATAGAACTCAAGGTCTACGTGCTGGGAAAACAGGTTTTGCAGCTGTTTGAGCTAAGATTTCCAAGTTATTCACATAATGAAAACTTATACTTTGTTTCGGTCGAGTTCCCCATTCAAATGCATGTAACAGTGAGAAACGCACTGTCTTGGCGAAAGAAAGCGTTTTTGTACAACTTCATATAAATAGCTGTAACTTTTGATAGAAGACTCGGATACACATGTTTATGGCTTTATCTTATAGAACTCAAGGTTCCCGTGCTGGGAAAACAGGTTTTGCAGCTGTTTGAGCTAAGATTTCCAAGTTATTCACATAATGAAAACCTATACTTTGTTTCGGTCGAGATCCCCATTCAAATGCATGTAACAGTGAGAAACGCACTGTCTTGGCGAAAGAAAGCGTTTTTGTACAACTTCATAGAAATAGCTGTAACTTTTGATAGAAGACTCGGATACACATGTTTATGGCTTTATCTTATAGAACTCAAGGTTCCCGTGCTGGGAAAACAGGTTTTGCAGCTGTTTGAGCTAAGATTTCCAAGTTATTCACATAATGAAAACCTATACTTTGTTTCGGTCGAGATCCCCATTCAAATGCATGTAACAGTGAGAAACGCACTGTCTTGGCGAAAGAAAGCGTTTTTGTACAACTTCATAGAAATAGCTGTAACTTTTGATAGAAGACTCGGATACACATGTTTATGGCTTTATCTTATAGAACTCAAGGTTCCCGTGCTGGGAAAACAGGTTTTGCAGCTGTTTGAGCTAAGATTTCCAAGTTATTCACATAATGAAAACCTATACTTTGTTTCGGTCGAGATCCCCATTCAAATGCATGTAACAGTGAGAAACGCACTGTCTTGGCGAAAGAAAGCGTTTTTGTACAACTTCATAGAAATAGCTGTAACTTTTGATAGAAGACTCGGATACACATGTTTATGGCTTTATCTTATAGAACTCAAGGTTCCCGTGCTGGGAAAACAGGTTTTGCAGCTGTTTGAGCTAAGATTTCCAAGTTATTCACATAATGAAAACCTATACTTTGTTTCGGTCGAGTTCCCCATTCAAAATGCATGTAACAGTGAGAAACGCACTGTCTTGGCGAAAGAAAGCGTTTTTGTACAACTTCATAGAAATAGCTGTAACTTTTGATAGAAGACTCGGATACACATGTTTATGGCTTTATCTTATAGAACTCAAGGTTCCCGTGCTGGGAAAACAGGTTTTGCAGCTGTTTGAGCTAAGATTTCCAAGTTATTCACATAATGAAAACCTATACTTTGTTTCGGTCGAGTTCCCCATTCAAATGCATGTAACAGTGAGAAACGCACTGTCTTGGCGAAAGAAAGCGTTTTTGTACAACTTCATAGAAATAGCTGTAACTTTTGATAGAAGACTCGGATACACATGTTTATGGCTTTATCTTATAGAACTCAAGGTTCCCGTGCTGGGAAAACAGGTTTTGCAGCTGTTTGAGCTAAGATTTCCAAGTTATTCACATAATGAAAACCTATACTTTGTTTCGGTCGAGTTCCCCATTCAAATGCATGTAACAGTGAGAAACGCACTGTCTTGGCGAAAGAAAGCGTTTTTGTACAACTTCATAGAAATAGCTGTAACTTTTGATAGAAGACTCGGATACACATGTTTATGGCTTTATCTTATAGAACTCAAGGTTCCCGTGCTGGGAAAACAGGTTTTGCAGCTGTTTGAGCTAAGATTTCCAAGTTATTCACATAATGAAAACCTATACTTTGTTTCGGTCGAGATCCCCATTCAAATGCATGTAACAGTGAGAAACGCACTGTCTTGGCGAAAGAAAGCGTTTTTGTACAACTTCATAGAAATAGCTGTAACTTTTGATAGAAGACTCGGATACACATGTTTATGGCTTTATCTTATAGAACTCAAGGTTCCCGTGCTGGGAAAACAGGTTTTGCAGCTGTTTGAGCTAAGATTTCCAAGTTATTCACATAATGAAAACCTATACTTTGTTTCGGTCGAGTTCCCCATTCAAATGCATGTAACAGTGAGAAACGCACTGTCTTGGCGAAAGAAAGCGTTTTTGTACAACTTCATAGAAATAGCTGTAACTTTTGATAGAAGACTCGGATACACATGTTTATGGCTTTATCTTATAGAACTCAAGGTCTACGTGCTGGGCAAACAGGTTTTGCAGCTGTTTGAGCTAAGATTTCCAAGTTATTCACATAATGAAAACCTATACTTTGTTTCGGTCGAGTTCCCCATTCAAATGCATGTAACAGTGAGAAACGCACTGTCTTGGCGAAAGAAAGCGTTTTTGTACAACTTCATAGAAATAGCTGTAACTTTTGATAGAAGACTCGGATACACATGTTTATGGCTTTATCTTATAGAACTCAAGGTCTACGTGCTGGGAAAACAGGTTTTGCAGCTGTTTGAGCTAAGATTTCCAAGTTATTCACATAATGAAAACTTATACTTTGTTTCGGTCGAGTTCCCCATTCAAATGCATGTAACAGTGAGAAACGCACTGTCTTGGCGAAAGAAAGCGTTTTTGTACAACTTCATATAAATAGCTGTAACTTTTGATAGAAGACTCGGATACACATGTTTATGGCTTTATCTTATAGAACTCAAGGTCTACGTGCTGGGAAAACAGGTTTTGCAGCTGTTTGAGCTAAGATTTCCAAGTTATTCACATAATGAAAACTTATACTTTGTTTCGGTCGAGTTCCCCATTCAAATGCATGTAACAGTGAGAAACGCACTGTCTTGGCGAAAGAAAGCGTTTTTGTACAACTTCATATAAATAGCTGTAACTTTTGATAGAAGACTCGGATACACATGTTTATGGCTTTATCTTATAGAACTCAAGGTTCCCGTGCTGGGAAAACAGGTTTTGCAGCTGTTTGAGCTAAGATTTCCAAGTTATTCACATAATGAAAACCTATACTTTGTTTCGGTCGAGTTCCCCATTCAAATGCATGTAACAGTGAGAAACGCACTGTCTTGGCGAAAGAAAGCGTTTTTGTACAACTTCATAGAAATAGCTTTAACTTTTGATAGAAGACTCGGATACACATGTTTATGGCTTTATCTTATAGAACTCAAGGTCTACGTGCTGGGCAAACAGGTTTTGCAGCTGTTTGAGCTAAGATTTCCAAGTTATTCACATAATGAAAACCTATACTTTGTTTCGGTCGAGTTCCCCATTCAAATGCATGTAACAGTGAGAAACGCACTGTCTTGGCGAAAGAAAGCGTTTTTGTACAACTTCATAGAAATAGCTGTAACTTTTGATAGAAGACTCGGATACACATGTTTATGGCTTTATCTTATAGAACTCAAGGTCTACGTGCTGGGAAAACAGGTTTTGCAGCTGTTTGAGCTAAGATTTCCAAGTTATTCACATAATGAAAACTTATACTTTGTTTCGGTCGAGTTCCCCATTCAAATGCATGTAACAGTGAGAAACGCACTGTCTTGGCGAAAGAAAGCGTTTTTGTACAACTTCATAGAAATAGCTGTAACTTTTGATAGAAGACTCGGATACACATGTTTATGGCTTTATCTTATAGAACTCAAGGTCTACGTGCTGGGAAAACAGGTTTTGCAGCTGTTTGAGCTAAGATTTCCAAGTTATTCACATAATGAAAACTTATACTTTGTTTCGGTCGAGTTCCCCATTCAAATGCATGTAACAGTGAGAAACGCACTGTCTTGGCGAAAGAAAGCGTTTTTGTACAACTTCATATAAATAGCTGTAACTTTTGATAGAAGACTCGGATACACATGTTTATGGCTTTATCTTATAGAACTCAAGGTTCCCGTGCTGGGAAAACAGGTTTTGCAGCTGTTTGAGCTAAGATTTCCAAGTTATTCACATAATGAAAACCTATACTTTGTTTCGGTCGAGATCCCCATTCAAATGCATGTAACAGTGAGAAACGCACTGTCTTGGCGAAAGAAAGCGTTTTTGTACAACTTCATAGAAATAGCTGTAACTTTTGATAGAAGACTCGGATACACATGTTTATGGCTTTATCTTATAGAACTCAAGGTTCCCGTGCTGGGAAAACAGGTTTTGCAGCTGTTTGAGCTAAGATTTCCAAGTTATTCACATAATGAAAACCTATACTTTGTTTCGGTCGAGATCCCCATTCAAATGCATGTAACAGTGAGAAACGCACTGTCTTGGCGAAAGAAAGCGTTTTTGTACAACTTCATAGAAATAGCTGTAACTTTTGATAGAAGACTCGGATACACATGTTTATGGCTTTATCTTATAGAACTCAAGGTTCCCGTGCTGGGAAAACAGGTTTTGCAGCTGTTTGAGCTAAGATTTCCAAGTTATTCACATAATGAAAACCTATACTTTGTTTCGGTCGAGATCCCCATTCAAATGCATGTAACAGTGAGAAACGCACTGTCTTGGCGAAAGAAAGCGTTTTTGTACAACTTCATAGAAATAGCTGTAACTTTTGATAGAAGACTCGGATACACATGTTTATGGCTTTATCTTATAGAACTCAAGGTTCCCGTGCTGGGAAAACAGGTTTTGCAGCTGTTTGAGCTAAGATTTCCAAGTTATTCACATAATGAAAACCTATACTTTGTTTCGGTCGAGTTCCCCATTCAAAATGCATGTAACAGTGAGAAACGCACTGTCTTGGCGAAAGAAAGCGTTTTTGTACAACTTCATAGAAATAGCTGTAACTTTTGATAGAAGACTCGGATACACATGTTTATGGCTTTATCTTATAGAACTCAAGGTTCCCGTGCTGGGAAAACAGGTTTTGCAGCTGTTTGAGCTAAGATTTCCAAGTTATTCACATAATGAAAACCTATACTTTGTTTCGGTCGAGTTCCCCATTCAAATGCATGTAACAGTGAGAAACGCACTGTCTTGGCGAAAGAAAGCGTTTTTGTACAACTTCATAGAAATAGCTGTAACTTTTGATAGAAGACTCGGATACACATGTTTATGGCTTTATCTTATAGAACTCAAGGTTCCCGTGCTGGGAAAACAGGTTTTGCAGCTGTTTGAGCTAAGATTTCCAAGTTATTCACATAATGAAAACCTATACTTTGTTTCGGTCGAGTTCCCCATTCAAATGCATGTAACAGTGAGAAACGCACTGTCTTGGCGAAAGAAAGCGTTTTTGTACAACTTCATAGAAATAGCTGTAACTTTTGATAGAAGACTCGGATACACATGTTTATGGCTTTATCTTATAGAACTCAAGGTTCCCGTGCTGGGAAAACAGGTTTTGCAGCTGTTTGAGCTAAGATTTCCAAGTTATTCACATAATGAAAACCTATACTTTGTTTCGGTCGAGATCCCCATTCAAATGCATGTAACAGTGAGAAACGCACTGTCTTGGCGAAAGAAAGCGTTTTTGTACAACTTCATAGAAATAGCTGTAACTTTTGATAGAAGACTCGGATACACATGTTTATGGCTTTATCTTATAGAACTCAAGGTTCCCGTGCTGGGAAAACAGGTTTTGCAGCTGTTTGAGCTAAGATTTCCAAGTTATTCACATAATGAAAACCTATACTTTGTTTCGGTCGAGTTCCCCATTCAAATGCATGTAACAGTGAGAAACGCACTGTCTTGGCGAAAGAAAGCGTTTTTGTACAACTTCATAGAAATAGCCTTAACTTTTGATAGACGACTCGGATACACATGTTTATGGCTTTATCTTATAGAACTCAAGGTCTACGTGCTGGGCAAACAGGTTTTGCAGCTGTTTGAGCTAAGATTTCCAAGTTATTCACATAATGAAAACCTATACTTTGTTTCGGTCGAGTTCCCCATTCAAATGCATGTAACAGTGAGAAACGCACTGTCTTGGCGAAAGAAAGCGTTTTTGTACAACTTCATAGAAATAGCTGTAACTTTTGATAGAAGACTCGGATACACATGTTTATGGCTTTATCTTATAGAACTCAAGGTCTACGTGCTGGGAAAACAGGTTTTGCAGCTGTTTGAGCTAAGATTTCCAAGTTATTCACATAATGAAAACTTATACTTTGTTTCGGTCGAGTTCCCCATTCAAATGCATGTAACAGTGAGACACGCACTGTCTTGGCGAAAGAAAGCGTTTTTGTACAACTTCATATAAATAGCTGTAACTTTTGATAGAAGACTCGGATACACATGTTTATGGCTTTATCTTATAGAACTCAAGGTCTACGTGCTGGGAAAACAGGTTTTGCAGCTGTTTGAGCTAAGATTTCCAAGTTATTCACATAATGAAAACTTATACTTTGTTTCGGTCGAGTTCCCCATTCAAATGCATGTAACAGTGAGAAACGCACTGTCTTGGCGAAAGAAAGCGTTTTTTTACAACTTCATATAAATAGCTGTAACTTTTGATAGAAGACTCGGATACACATGTTTATGGCTTTATCTTATAGAACTCAAGGTTCCCGTGCTGGGAAAACAGGTTTTGCAGCTGTTTGAGCTAAGATTTCCAAGTTATTCACATAATGAAAACCTATACTTTGTTTCGGTCGAGTTCCCCATTCAAATGCATGTAACAGTGAGAAACGCACTGTCTTGGCGAAAGAAAGCGTTTTTGTACAACTTCATAGAAATAGCCTTAACTTTTGATAGACGACTCGGATACACATGTTTATGGCTTTATCTTATAGAACTCAAGGTCTACGTGCTGGGCAAACAGGTTTTGCAGCTGTTTGAGCTAAGATTTCCAAGTTATTCACATAATGAAAACCTATACTTTGTTTCGGTCGAGTTCCCCATTCAAATGCATGTAACAGTGAGAAACGCACTGTCTTGGCGAAAGAAAGCGTTTTTGTACAACTTCATAGAAATAGCTGTAACTTTTGATAGAAGACTCGGATACACATGTTTATGGCTTTATCTTATAGAACTCAAGGTCTACGTGCTGGGAAAACAGGTTTTGCAGCTGTTTGAGCTAAGATTTCCAAGTTATTCACATAATGAAAACTTATACTTTGTTTCGGTCGAGTTCCCCATTCAAATGCATGTAACAGTGAGACACGCACTGTCTTGGCGAAAGAAAGCGTTTTTTTACAACTTCATAGAAATAGCTGTAACTTTTGATAGAAGACTCGGATACACATGTTTATGGCTTTATCTTATAGAACTCAAGGTCTACGTGCTGGGAAAACAGGTTTTGCAGCTGTTTGAGCTAAGATTTCCAAGTTATTCACATAATGAAAACTTATACTTTGTTTCGGTCGAGTTCCCCATTCAAATGCATGTAACAGTGAGAAACGCACTGTCTTGGCGAAAGAAAGCGTTTTTTTACAACTTCATATAAATAGCTGTAACTTTTGATAGAAGACTCGGATACACATGTTTATGGCTTTATCTTATAGAACTCAAGGTTCCCGTGCTGGGAAAACAGGTTTTGCAGCTGTTTGAGCTAAGATTTCCAAGTTATTCACATAATGAAAACCTATACTTTGTTTCGGTCGAGATCCCCATTCAAATGCATGTAACAGTGAGAAACGCACTGTCTTGGCGAAAGAAAGCGTTTTTGTACAACTTCATAGAAATAGCTGTAACTTTTGATAGAAGACTCGGATACACATGTTTATGGCTTTATCTTATAGAACTCAAGGTTCCCGTGCTGGGAAAACAGGTTTTGCAGCTGTTTGAGCTAAGATTTCCAAGTTATTCACATAATGAAAACCTATACTTTGTTTCGGTCGAGATCCCCATTCAAATGCATGTAACAGTGAGAAACGCACTGTCTTGGCGAAAGAAAGCGTTTTTGTACAACTTCATAGAAATAGCTGTAACTTTTGATAGAAGACTCGGATACACATGTTTATGGCTTTATCTTATAGAACTCAAGGTTCCCGTGCTGGGAAAACAGGTTTTGCAGCTGTTTGAGCTAAGATTTCCAAGTTATTCACATAATGAAAACCTATACTTTGTTTCGGTCGAGATCCCCATTCAAATGCATGTAACAGTGAGAAACGCACTGTCTTGGCGAAAGAAAGCGTTTTTGTACAACTTCATAGAAATAGCTGTAACTTTTGATAGAAGACTCGGATACACATGTTTATGGCTTTATCTTATAGAACTCAAGGTTCCCGTGCTGGGAAAACAGGTTTTGCAGCTGTTTGAGCTAAGATTTCCAAGTTATTCACATAATGAAAACCTATACTTTGTTTCGGTCGAGTTCCCCATTCAAAATGCATGTAACAGTGAGAAACGCACTGTCTTGGCGAAAGAAAGCGTTTTTGTACAACTTCATAGAAATAGCTGTAACTTTTGATAGAAGACTCGGATACACATGTTTATGGCTTTATCTTATAGAACTCAAGGTTCCCGTGCTGGGAAAACAGGTTTTGCAGCTGTTTGAGCTAAGATTTCCAAGTTATTCACATAATGAAAACCTATACTTTGTTTCGGTCGAGTTCCCCATTCAAATGCATGTAACAGTGAGAAACGCACTGTCTTGGCGAAAGAAAGCGTTTTTGTACAACTTCATAGAAATAGCTGTAACTTTTGATAGAAGACTCGGATACACATGTTTATGGCTTTATCTTATAGAACTCAAGGTTCCCGTGCTGGGAAAACAGGTTTTGCAGCTGTTTGAGCTAAGATTTCCAAGTTATTCACATAATGAAAACCTATACTTTGTTTCGGTCGAGTTCCCCATTCAAATGCATGTAACAGTGAGAAACGCACTGCCTTGGCGAAAGAAAGCGTTTTTGTACAACTTCATAGAAATAGCTGTAACTTTTGATAGAAGACTCGGATACACATGTTTATGGCTTTATCTTATAGAACTCAAGGTTCCTGTGCTGGGAAAACAGGTTTTGCAGCTGTTTGAGCTAAGATTTCCAAGTTATTCACATAATGAAAACCTATACTTTGTTTCGGTCGAGATCCCCATTCAAATGCATGTAACAGTGAGAAACGCACTGTCTTGGCGAAAGAAAGCGTTTTTGTACAACTTCATAGAAATAGCTGTAACTTTTGATAGAAGACTCGGATACACATGTTTATGGCTTTATCTTATAGAACTCAAGGTTCCCGTGCTGGGAAAACAGGTTTTGCAGCTGTTTGAGCTAAGATTTCCAAGTTATTCACATAATGAAAACCTATACTTTGTTTCGGTCGAGATCCCCATTCAAATGCATGTAACAGTGAGAAACGCACTGTCTTGGCGAAAGAAAGCGTTTTTGTACAACTTCATAGAAATAGCTGTAACTTTTGATAGAAGACTCGGATACACATGTTTATGGCTTTATCTTTTAGAACTCAAGGTTCCCGTGCTGGGAAAACAGGTTTTGCAGCTGTTTGAGCTAAGATTTCCAAGTTATTCACATAATGAAAACCTATACTTTTTTTCGGTCGAGTTCCCCATTCAAATGCATGTAACAGTGAGAAACGCACTGTCTTGGCGAAAGAAAGCGTTTTTGTACAACTTCATAGAAATAGCTGTAACTTTTGATAGAAGACTCGGATACACATGTTTATGGCTTTATCTTTTAGAACTCAAGGTTCCCGTGCTGGGAAAACAGGTTTTGCAGCTGTTTGAGCTAAGATTTCCAAGTTATTCACATAATGAAAACCTATACTTTTTTTCGGTCGAGTTCCCCATTCAAATGCATGTAACAGTGAGAAACGCACTGTCTTGGCGAAAGAAAGCGTTTTTGTACAACTTCATAGAAATAGCTGTAACTTTTGATAGAAGACTCGGATACACATGTTTATGGCTTTATCTTATAGAACTCAAGGTTCCCGTGCTGGGAAAACAGGTTTTGCAGCTGTTTGAGCTAAGATTTCCAAGTTATTCACATAATGAAAACCTATACTTTGTTTCGGTCGAGTTCCCCATTCAAATGCATGTAACAGTGAGAAACGCACTGTCTTGGCGAAAGAAAGCGTTTTTGTACAACTTCATAGAAATAGCTGTAACTTTTGATAGAAGACTCGGATACACATGTTTATGGCTTTATCTTATAGAACTCAAGGTTCCCGTGCTGGGAAAACAGCTTTTGCAGCTGTTTGAGCTAAGATTTCCAAGTTATTCACATAATGAAAACCTATACTTTGTTTCGGTCGAGTTCCCCATTCAAATGCATGTAACAGTGAGAAACGCACTGTCTTGGCGAAAGAAAGCGTTTTTGTACAACTTCATAGAAATAGCTGTAACTTTTGATAGAAGACTCGGATACACATGTTTATGGCTTTATCTTTTAGAACTCAAGGTTCCCGTGCTGATAAAACAGGTTTTGCAGCTGTTTGAGCTAAGATTTCCAAGTTATTCACATAATGAAAACCTATACTTTGTTTCGGTCGAGTTCCCCATTCAAATGCATGTAACAGTGAGAAACGCACTGTCTTGGCGAAAGAAAGCGTTTTTGTACAACTTCATAGAAATAGCTGTAACTTTTGATAGAAGACTCGGATACACATGTTTATGGCTTTATCTTATAGAACTCAAGGTTCCCGTGCTGGGAAAACAGGTTTTGCAGCTGTTTGAGCTAAGATTTCCAAGTTATTCACATAATGAAAACCTATACTTTGTTTCGGTCGAGTTCCCCATTCAAATGCATGTAACAGTGAGAAACGCACTGTCTTGGCGAAAGAAAGCGTTTTTGTACAACTTCATAGAAATAGCTGTAACTTTTGATAGAAGACTCGGATACACATGTTTATGGCTTTATCTTATAGAACTCAAGGTTCCTGTGCTGGGAAAACAGGTTTTGCAGCTGTTTGAGCTAAGATTTCCAAGTTATTCACATAATGAAAACCTATACTTTGTTTCGGTCGAGATCCCCATTCAAATGCATGTAACAGTGAGAAACGCACTGTCTTGGCGAAAGAAAGCGTTTTTGTACAACTTCATAGAAATAGCTGTAACTTTTGATAGAAGACTCGGATACACATGTTTATGGCTTTATCTTATAGAACTCAAGGTTCCCGTGCTGGGAAAACAGGTTTTGCAGCTGTTTGAGCTAAGATTTCCAAGTTATTCACATAATGAAAACCTATACTTTGTTTCGGTCGAGTTCCCCATTCAAATGCATGTAACAGTGAGAAACGCACTGTCTTGGCGAAAGAAAGCGTTTTTGTACAACTTCATAGAAATAGCTGTAACTTTTGATAGAAGACTCGGATACACATGTTTATGGCTTTATCTTATAGAACTCAAGGTTCCCGTGCTGGGAAAACAGGTTTTGCAGCTGTTTGAGCTAAGATTTCCAAGTTATTCACATAATGAAAACCTATACTTTGTTTCGGTCGAGTTCCCCATTCAAATGCATGTAACAGTGAGAAACGCACTGTCTTGGCGAAAGAAAGCGTTTTTGTACAACTTCATATAAATAGCTTTAACTTTTGATAGAAGACTCAGACAAACATGTTTATGGCTTTATCTTATAGAACTCAAGGTCTCCGTGCTGGGCAAACAGGTTTTGCAGCTGTTTGAGCTAAGATTTCCAAGTTATTCACATAATGAAAACCTATACTTTGTTTCGGTCGAGATCCCCATTCAAATGCATGTAACAGTGAGAAACGCACTGTCTTGGCGAAAGAAAGCGTTTTTGTACAACTTCATAGAAATAGCTGTAACTTTTGATAGAAGACTCGGATACACATGTTTATGGCTTTATCTTATAGAACTCAAGGTTCCCGTGCTGGGAAAACAGGTTTTGCAGCTGTTTGAGCTAAGATTTCCAAGTTATTCACATAATGAAAACCTATACTTTGTTTCGGTCGAGTTCCCCATTCAAATGCATGTAACAGTGAGAAACGCACTGTCTTGGCGAAAGAAAGCGTTTTTGTACAACTTCATATAAATAGCTTTAACTTTTGATAGAAGACTCAGACAAACATGTTTATGGCTTTATCTTATAGAACTCAAGGTCTCCGTGCTGGGCAAACAGGTTTTGCAGCTGTTTGAGCTAAGATTTCCAAGTTATTCACATAATGAAAACCTATACTTTGTTTCGGTCGAGTTCCCCATTCAAATGCATGTAACAGTGAGAAACGCACTGTCTTGGCGAAAGAAAGCGTTTTTGTACAACTTCATAGAAATAGCTGTAACTTTTGATAGAAGACTCAGACAAACATGTTTATGGCTTTATCTTATAGAACTCAAGGTCTCCGTGCTGGGCAAACAGGTTTTGCAGCTGTTTGAGCTAAGATTTCCAAGTTATTCACATAATGAAAACCTATACTTTGTTTCGGTCGAGATCCCCATTCAAATGCATGTAACAGTGAGAAACGCACTGTCTTGGCGAAAGAAAGCGTTTTTGTACAACTTCATAGAAATAGCTGTAACTTTTGATAGAAGACTCGGATACACATGTTTATGGCTTTATCTTATAGAACTCAAGGTTCCCGTGCTGGGAAAACAGGTTTTGCAGCTGTTTGAGCTAAGATTTCCAAGTTATTCACATAATGAAAACCTATACTTTGTTTCGGTCGAGTTCCCCATTCAAATGCATGTAACAGTGAGAAACGCACTGTCTTGGCGAAAGAAAGCGTTTTTGTACAACTTCATAGAAATAGCTGTAACTTTTGATAGAAGACTCGGATACACATGTTTATGGCTTTATCTTATAGAACTCAAGGTTCCCGTGCTGGGAAAACAGGTTTTGCAGCTGTTTGAGCTAAGATTTCCAAGTTATTCACATAATGAAAACCTATACTTTGTTTCGGTCGAGTTCCCCATTCAAATGCATGTAACAGTGAGAAACGCACTGTCTTGGCGAAAGAAAGCGTTTTTGTACAACTTCATATAAATAGCTTTAACTTTTGATAGAAGACTCAGACAAACATGTTTATGGCTTTATCTTATAGAACTCAAGGTCTCCGTGCTGGGCAAACAGGTTTTGCAGCTGTTTGAGCTAAGATTTCCAAGTTATTCACATAATGAAAACCTATACTTTGTTTCGGTCGAGATCCCCATTCAAATGCATGTAACAGTGAGAAACGCACTGTCTTGGCGAAAGAAAGCGTTTTTGTACAACTTCATAGAAATAGCTGTAACTTTTGATAGAAGACTCGGATACACATGTTTATGGCTTTATCTTATAGAACTCAAGGTTCCCGTGCTGGGAAAACAGGTTTTGCAGCTGTTTGAGCTAAGATTTCCAAGTTATTCACATAATGAAAACCTATACTTTGTTTCGGTCGAGTTCCCCATTCAAATGCATGTAACAGTGAGAAACGCACTGTCTTGGCGAAAGAAAGCGTTTTTGTACAACTTCATATAAATAGCTTTAACTTTTGATAGAAGACTCAGACAAACATGTTTATGGCTTTATCTTATAGAACTCAAGGTCTCCGTGCTGGGCAAACAGGTTTTGCAGCTGTTTGAGCTAAGATTTCCAAGTTATTCACATAATGAAAACCTATACTTTGTTTCGGTCGAGTTCCCCATTCAAATGCATGTAACAGTGAGAAACGCACTGTCTTGGCGAAAGAAAGCGTTTTTGTACAACTTCATAGAAATAGCTGTAACTTTTGATAGAAGACTCAGACAAACATGTTTATGGCTTTATCTTATAGAACTCAAGGTCTCCGTGCTGGGCAAACAGGTTTTGCAGCTGTTTGAGCTAAGATTTCCAAGTTATTCACATAATGAAAACCTATACTTTGTTTCGGTCGAGTTCCCCATTCAAATGCATGTAACAGTGAGAAACGCACTGTCTTGGCGAAAGAAAGCGTTTTTGTACAACTTCATAGAAATAGCCTTAACTTTTGATAGACGACTCGGATACACATGTTTATGGCTTTATCTTATAGAACTCAAGGTCTACGTGCTGGGCAAACAGGTTTTGCAGCTGTTTGAGCTAAGATTTCCAAGTTATTCACATAATGAAAACTTATACTTTGTTTCGGTCGAGTTCCCCATTCAAATGCATGTAACAGTGAGAAACGCACTGTCTTGGCGAAAGAAAGCGTTTTTGTACAACTTCATAGAAATAGCTGTAACTTTTGATAGAAGACTCGGATACACATGTTTATGGCTTTATCTTATAGAACTCAAGGTCTACGTGCTGGGAAAACAGGTTTTGCAGCTGTTTGAGCTAAGATTTCCAAGTTATTCACATAATGAAAACTTATACTTTGTTTCGGTCGAGTTCCCCATTCAAATGCATGTAACAGTGAGACACGCACTGTCTTGGCGAAAGAAAGCGTTTTTTTACAACTTCATATAAATAGCTGTAACTTTTGATAGAAGACTCGGATACACATGTTTATGGCTTTATCTTATAGAACTCAAGGTCTACGTGCTGGGAAAACAGGTTTTGCAGCTGTTTGAGCTAAGATTTCCAAGTTATTCACATAATGAAAACTTATACTTTGTTTCGGTCGAGTTCCCCATTCAAATGCATGTAACAGTGAGAAACGCACTGTCTTGGCGAAAGAAAGCGTTTTTGTACAACTTCATATAAATAGCTGTAACTTTTGATAGAAGACTCGGATACACATGTTTATGGCTTTATCTTATAGAACTCAAGGTTCCCGTGCTGGGAAAACAGGTTTTGCAGCTGTTTGAGCTAAGATTTCCAAGTTATTCACATAATGAAAACCTATACTTTGTTTCGGTCAAGTTCCCCATTCAAATGCATGTAACAGTGAGAAACGCACTGTCTTGGCGAAAGAAAGCGTTTTTGTACAACTTCATAGAAATAGCTGTAACTTTTGATAGAAGACTCGGATACACATGTTTATGGCTTTATCTTATAGAACTCAAGGTTCCCGTGCTGGGAAAACAGCTTTTGCAGCTGTTTGAGCTAAGATTTCCAAGTTATTCACATAATGAAAACCTATACTTTGTTTCGGTCGAGTTCCCCATTCAAATGCATGTAACAGTGAGAAACGCACTGCCTTGGCGAAAGAAAGCGTTTTTGTACAACTTCATAGAAATAGCTGTAACTTTTGATAGAAGACTCGGATACACATGTTTATGGCTTTATCTTATAGAACTCAAGGTTCCTGTGCTGGGAAAACAGGTTTTGCAGCTGTTTGAGCTAAGATTTCCAAGTTATTCACATAATGAAAACCTATACTTTGTTTCGGTCGAGATCCCCATTCAAATGCATGTAACAGTGAGAAACGCACTGTCTTGGCGAAAGAAAGCGTTTTTGTACAACTTCATAGAAATAGCTGTAACTTTTGATAGAAGACTCGGATACACATGTTTATGGCTTTATCTTATAGAACTCAAGGTTCCTGTGCTGGGAAAACAGGTTTTGCAGCTGTTTGAGCTAAGATTTCCAAGTTATTCACATAATGAAAACCTATACTTTGTTTCGGTCGAGATCCCCATTCAAATGCATGTAACAGTGAGAAACGCACTGTCTTGGCGAAAGAAAGCGTTTTTGTACAACTTCATAGAAATAGCTGTAACTTTTGATAGAAGACTCGGATACACATGTTTATGGCTTTATCTTATAGAACTCAAGGTTCCCGTGCTGGGAAAACAGGTTTTGCAGCTGTTTGAGCTAAGATTTCCAAGTTATTCACATAATGAAAACCTATACTTTGTTTCGGTCGAGATCCCCATTCAAATGCATGTAACAGTGAGAAACGCACTGTCTTGGCGAAAGAAAGCGTTTTTGTACAACTTCATAGAAATAGCTGTAACTTTTGATAGAAGACTCGGATACACATGTTTATGGCTTTATCTTATAGAACTCAAGGTTTCCGTGCTGGGAAAACAGGTTTTGCAGCTGTTTGAGCTAAGATTTCCAAGTTATTCACATAATGAAAACCTATACTTTGTTTCGGTCGAGATCCCCATTCAAATGCATGTAACAGTGAGAAACGCACTGTCTTGGCGAAAGAAAGCGTTTTTGTACAACTTCATAGAAATAGCTGTAACTTTTGATAGAAGACTCGGATACACATGTTTATGGCTTTATCTTATAGAACTCAAGGTTCCTGTGCTGGGAAAACAGGTTTTGCAGCTGTTTGAGCTAAGATTTCCAAGTTATTCACATAATGAAAACCTATACTTTGTTTCGGTCGAGATCCCCATTCAAATGCATGTAACAGTGAGAAACGCACTGTCTTGGCGAAAGAAAGCGTTTTTGTACAACTTCATAGAAATAGCTGTAACTTTTGATAGAAGACTCGGATACACATGTTTATGGCTTTATCTTATAGAACTCAAGGTTCCCGTGCTGGGAAAACAGGTTTTACAGCTGTTTGAGCTAAGATTTCCAAGTTATTCACATAATGAAAACCTATACTTTGTTTCGGTCGAGATCCCCATTCAAATGCATGTAACAGTGAGAAACGCACTGTCTTGGCGAAAGAAAGCGTTTTTGTACAACTTCATAGAAATAGCTGTAACTTTTGATAGAAGACTCGGATACACATGTTTATGGCTTTATCTTATAGAACTCAAGGTTCCCGTGCTGGGAAAACAGGTTTTGCAGCTGTTTGAGCTAAGATTTCCAAGTTATTCACATAATGAAAACCTATACTTTGTTTCGGTCGAGTTCCCCATTCAAATGCATGTAACAGTGAGAAACGCACTGTCTTGGCGAAAGAAAGCGTTTTTGTACAACTTCATAGAAATAGCCTTAACTTTTGATAGACGACTCGGATACACATGTTTATGGCTTTATCTTATAGAACTCAAGGTCTACGTGCTGGGCAAACAGGTTTTGCAGCTGTTTGAGCTAAGATTTCCAAGTTATTCACATAATGAAAACCTATACTTTGTTTCGGTCGAGTTCCCCATTCAAATGCATGTAACAGTGAGAAACGCACTGTCTTGGCGAAAGAAAGCGTTTTTGTACAACTTCATAGAAATAGCTGTAACTTTTGATAGAAGACTCGGATACACATGTTTATGGCTTTATCTTATAGAACTCAAGGTCTACGTGCTGGGAAAACAGGTTTTGCAGCTGTTTGAGCTAAGATTTCCAAGTTATTCACATAATGAAAACCTATACTTTGTTTCGGTCGAGTTCCCCATTCAAATGCATGTAACAGTGAGAAACGCACTGTCTTGGCGAAAGAAAGCGTTTTTGTACAACTTCATAGAAATAGCTGTAACTTTTGATAGAAGACTCGGATACACATGTTTATGGCTTTATCTTATAGAACTCAAGGTCTACGTGCTGGGAAAACAGGTTTTGCAGCTGTTTGAGCTAAGATTTCCAAGTTATTCACATAATGAAAACTTATACTTTGTTTCGGTCGAGTTCCCCATTCAAATGCATGTAACAGTGAGACACGCACTGTCTTGGCGAAAGAAAGCGTTTTTTTACAACTTCATATAAATAGCTGTAACTTTTGATAGAAGACTCGGATACACATGTTTATGGCTTTATCTTATAGAACTCAAGGTCTACGTGCTGGGAAAACAGGTTTTGCAGCTGTTTGAGCTAAGATTTCCAAGTTATTCACATAATGAAAACTTATACTTTGTTTCGGTCGAGTTCCCCATTCAAATGCATGTAACAGTGAGAAACGCACTGTCTTGGCGAAAGAAAGCGTTTTTTTACAACTTCATATAAATAGCTGTAACTTTTGATAGAAGACTCGGATACACATGTTTATGGCTTTATCTTATAGAACTCAAGGTTCCCGTGCTGGGAAAACAGGTTTTGCAGCTGTTTGAGCTAAGATTTCCAAGTTATTCACATAATGAAAACCTATACTTTGTTTCGGTCGAGTTCCCCATTCAAATGCATGTAACAGTGAGAAACGCACTGTCTTGGCGAAAGAAAGCGTTTTTGTACAACTTCATAGAAATAGCTGTAACTTTTGATAGAAGACTCGGATACACATGTTTATGGCTTTATCTTATAGAACTCAAGGTTCCCGTGCTGGGAAAACAGGTTTTGCAGCTGTTTGAGCTAAGATTTCCAAGTTATTCACATAATGAAAACTTATACTTTGTTTCGGTCGAGTTCCCCATTCAAATGCATGTAACAGTGAGAAACGCACTGTCTTGGCGAAAGAAAGCGTTTTTTTACAACTTCATATAAATAGCTGTAACTTTTGATAGAAGACTCGGATACACATGTTTATGGCTTTATCTTATAGAACTCAAGGTTCCCGTGCTGGGAAAACAGGTTTTGCAGCTGTTTGAGCTAAGATTTCCAAGTTATTCACATAATGAAAACCTATACTTTGTTTCGGTCGAGTTCCCCATTCAAATGCATGTAACAGTGAGAAACGCACTGTCTTGGCGAAAGAAAGCGTTTTTGTACAACTTCATAGAAATAGCTGTAACTTTTGATAGAAGACTCGGATACACATGTTTATGGCTTTATCTTATAGAACTCAAGGTTCCCGTGCTGGGAAAACAGGTTTTGCAGCTGTTTGAGCTAAGATTTCCAAGTTATTCACATAATGAAAACCTATACTTTGTTTCGGTCGAGTTCCCCATTCAAATGCATGTAACAGTGAGAAACGCACTGTCTTGGCGAAAGAAAGCGTTTTTGTACAACTTCATAGAAATAGCTGTAACTTTTGATAGAAGACTCGGATACACATGTTTATGGCTTTATATTAAAGAACTCAAGGTTCCCGTGCTGGGAAAACAGGTTTTGCAGCTGTTTGAGCTAAGATTTCCAAGTTATTCACATAATGAAAACCTATACTTTGTTTCGGTCGAGATCCCCATTCAAATGCATGTAACAGTGAGAAACGCACTGTCTTGGCGAAAGAAAGCGTTTTTGTACAACTTCATAGAAATAGCTGTAACTTTTGATAGAAGACTCGGATACACATGTTTATGGCTTTATCTTATAGAACTCAAGGTTCCCGTGCTGGGAAAACAGCTTTTGCAGCTGTTTGAGCTAAGATTTCCAAGTTATTCACATAATGAAAACCTATACTTTGTTTCGGTCGAGATCCCCATTCAAATGCATGTAACAGTGAGAAACGCACTGTCTTGGCGAAAGAAAGCGTTTTTGTACAACTTCATAGAAATAGCTGTAACTTTTGATAGAAGACTCGGATACACATGTTTATGGCTTTATCTTATAGAACTCAAGGTTCCCGTGCTGGGAAAACAGGTTTTGCAGCTGTTTGAGCTAAGATTTCCAAGTTATTCACATAATGAAAACCTATACTTTGTTTCGGTCGAGTTCCCCATTCAAATGCATGTAACAGTGAGAAACGCACTGTCTTGGCGAAAGAAAGCGTTTTTGTACAACTTCATAGAAATAGCTGTAACTTTTGATAGAAGACTCGGATACACATGTTTATGGCTTTATCTTATAGAACTCAAGGTTCCCGTGCTGGGAAAACAGGTTTTGCAGCTGTTTGAGCTAAGATTTCCAAGTTATTCACATAATGAAAACCTATACTTTGTTTCGGTCGAGTTCCCCATTCAAATGCATGTAACAGTGAGAAACGCACTGTCTTGGCGAAAGAAAGCGTTTTTGTACAACTTCATATAAATAGCTTTAACTTTTGATAGAAGACTCAGACAAACATGTTTATGGCTTTATCTTATAGAACTCAAGGTCTCCGTGCTGGGCAAACAGGTTTTGCAGCTGTTTGAGCTAAGATTTCCAAGTTATTCACATAATGAAAACCTATACTTTGTTTCGGTCGAGATCCCCATTCAAATGCATGTAACAGTGAGAAACGCACTGTCTTGGCGAAAGAAAGCGTTTTTGTACAACTTCATAGAAATAGCTGTAACTTTTGATAGAAGACTCGGATACACATGTTTATGGCTTTATCTTATAGAACTCAAGGTTCCCGTGCTGGGAAAACAGGTTTTGCAGCTGTTTGAGCTAAGATTTCCAAGTTATTCACATAATGAAAACCTATACTTTGTTTCGGTCGAGATCCCCATTCAAATGCATGTAACAGTGAGAAACGCACTGTCTTGGCGAAAGAAAGCGTTTTTGTACAACTTCATATAAATAGCTTTAACTTTTGATAGAAGACTCAGACAAACATGTTTATGGCTTTATCTTATAGAACTCAAGGTCTCCGTGCTGGGCAAACAGGTTTTGCAGCTGTTTGAGCTAAGATTTCCAAGTTATTCACATAATGAAAACCTATACTTTGTTTCGGTCGAGTTCCCCATTCAAATGCATGTAACAGTGAGAAACGCACTGTCTTGGCGAAAGAAAGCGTTTTTGTACAACTTCATAGAAATAGCTGTAACTTTTGATAGAAGACTCAGACAAACATGTTTATGGCTTTATCTTATAGAACTCAAGGTCTCCGTGCTGGGCAAACAGGTTTTGCAGCTGTTTGAGCTAAGATTTCCAAGTTATTCACATAATGAAAACCTATACTTTGTTTCGGTCGAGTTCCCCATTCAAATGCATGTAACAGTGAGAAACGCACTGTCTTGGCGAAAGAAAGCGTTTTTGTACAACTTCATAGAAATAGCCTTAACTTTTGATAGACGACTCGGATACACATGTTTATGGCTTTATCTTATAGAACTCAAGGTCTACGTGCTGGGCAAACAGGTTTTGCAGCTGTTTGAGCTAAGATTTCCAAGTTATTCACATAATGAAAACCTATACTTTGTTTCGGTCGAGTTCCCCATTCAAATGCATGTAACAGTGAGAAACGCACTGTCTTGGCGAAAGAAAGCGTTTTTGTACAACTTCATAGAAATAGCCTTAACTTTTGATAGAAGACTCGGATACACATGTTTATGGCTTTATCTTATAGAACTCAAGGTTCCCGTGCTGGGAAAACAGGTTTTGCAGCTGTTTGAGCTAAGATTTCCAAGTTATTCACATAATGAAAACCTATACTTTGTTTCGGTCGAGTTCCCCATTCAAATGCATGTAACAGTGAGAAACGCACTGTCTTGGCGAAAGAAAGCGTTTTTGTACAACTTCATAGAAATAGCTGTAACTTTTGATAGAAGACTCGGATACACATGTTTATGGCTTTATCTTATAGAACTCAAGGTTCCCGTGCTGGGAAAACAGGTTTTGCAGCTGTTTGAGCTAAGATTTCCAAGTTATTCACATAATGAAAACCTATACTTTGTTTCGGTCGAGTTCCCCATTCAAATGCATGTAACAGTGAGAAACGCACTGTCTTGGCGAAAGAAAGCGTTTTTGTACAACTTCATATAAATAGCTTTAACTTTTGATAGAAGACTCAGACAAACATGTTTATGGCTTTATCTTATAGAACTCAAGGTCTCCGTGCTGGGCAAACAGGTTTTGCAGCTGTTTGAGCTAAGATTTCCAAGTTATTCACATAATGAAAACCTATACTTTGTTTCGGTCGAGATCCCCATTCAAATGCATGTAACAGTGAGAAACGCACTGTCTTGGCGAAAGAAAGCGTTTTTGTACAACTTCATAGAAATAGCTGTAACTTTTGATAGAAGACTCGGATACACATGTTTATGGCTTTATCTTATAGAACTCAAGGTTCCCGTGCTGGGAAAACAGGTTTTGCAGCTGTTTGAGCTAAGATTTCCAAGTTATTCACATAATGAAAACCTATACTTTGTTTCGGTCGAGATCCCCATTCAAATGCATGTAACAGTGAGAAACGCACTGTCTTGGCGAAAGAAAGCGTTTTTGTACAACTTCATAGAAATAGCTGTAACTTTTGATAGAAGACTCGGATACACATGTTTATGGCTTTATCTTATAGAACTCAAGGTCTCCGTGCTGGGCAAACAGGTTTTGCAGCTGTTTGAGCTAAGATTTCCAAGTTATTCACATAATGAAAACCTATAATTTGTTTCGGTCGAGTTCCCCATTCAAATGCATGTAACAGTGAGAAACGCACTGTCTTGGCGAAAGAAAGCGTTTTTGTACAACTTCATAGAAATAGCTGTAACTTTTGATAGAAGACTCGGATACACATGTTTATGGCTTTATCTTATAGAACTCAAGGTTCCTGTGCTGGGAAAACAGGTTTTGCAGCTGTTTGAGCTAAGATTTCCAAGTTATTCACATAATGAAAACCTATACTTTGTTTCGGTCGAGATCCCCATTCAAATGCATGTAACAGTGAGAAACGCACTGTCTTGGCGAAAGAAAGCGTTTTTGTACAACTTCATAGAAATAGCTGTAACTTTTGATAGAAGACTCGGATACACATGTTTATGGCTTTATCTTATAGAACTCAAGGTTCCCGTGCTGGGAAAACAGGTTTTGCAGCTGTTTGAGCTAAGATTTCCAAGTTATTCACATAATGAAAACCTATACTTTGTTTCGGTCGAGATCCCCATTCAAATGCATGTAACAGTGAGAAACGCACTGTCTTGGCGAAAGAAAGCGTTTTTGTACAACTTCATAGAAATAGCTGTAACTTTTGATAGAAGACTCGGATACACATGTTTATGGCTTTATCTTATAGAACTCAAGGTTCCCGTGCTGGGAAAACAGGTTTTGCAGCTGTTTGAGCTAAGATTTCCAAGTTATTCACATAATGAAAACCTATACTTTGTTTCGGTCGAGTTCCCCATTCAAATGCATGTAACAGTGAGAAACGCACTGTCTTGGCGAAAGAAAGCGTTTTTGTACAACTTCATAGAAATAGCTGTAACTTTTGATAGAAGACTCGGATACACATGTTTATGGCTTTATCTTATAGAACTCAAGGTTCCCGTGCTGGGAAAACAGGTTTTGCAGCTGTTTGAGCTAAGATTTCCAAGTTATTCACATAATGAAAACCTATACTTTGTTTCGGTCGAGTTCCCCATTCAAATGCATGTAACAGTGAGAAACGCACTGTCTTGGCGAAAGAAAGCGTTTTTGTACAACTTCATATAAATAGCTTTAACTTTTGATAGAAGACTCAGACAAACATGTTTATGGCTTTATCTTATAGAACTCAAGGTCTCCGTGCTGGGCAAACAGGTTTTGCAGCTGTTTGAGCTAAGATTTCCAAGTTATTCACATAATGAAAACCTATACTTTGTTTCGGTCGAGTTCCCCATTCAAATGCATGTAACAGTGAGAAACGCACTGTCTTGGCGAAAGAAAGCGTTTTTGTACAACTTCATAGAAATAGCTGTAACTTTTGATAGAAGACTCAGACAAACATGTTTATGGCTTTATCTTATAGAACTCAAGGTCTCCGTGCTGGGCAAACAGGTTTTGCAGCTGTTTGAGCTAAGATTTCCAAGTTATTCACATATTGAAAACCTATACTTTGTTTCGGTCGAGTTCCCCATTCAAATGCATGTAACAGTGAGAAACGCACTGTCTTGGCGAAAGAAAGCGTTTTTGTACAACTTCATAGAAATAGCCTTAACTTTTGATAGACGACTCGGATACACATGTTTATGGCTTTATCTTATAGAACTCAAGGTCTACGTGCTGGGCAAACAGGTTTTGCAGCTGTTTGAGCTAAGATTTCCAAGTTATTCACATAATGAAAACCTATACTTTGTTTCGGTCGAGATCCCCATTCAAATGCATGTAACAGTGAGAAACGCACTGTCTTGGCGAAAGAAAGCGTTTTTGTACAACTTCATAGAAATAGCTGTAACTTTTGATAGAAGACTCGGATACACATGTTTATGGCTTTATCTTATAGAACTCAAGGTTCCTGTGCTGGGAAAACAGGTTTTGCAGCTGTTTGAGCTAAGATTTCCAAGTTATTCACATAATGAAAACCTATACTTTGTTTCGGTCGAGATCCCCATTCAAATGCATGTAACAGTGAGAAACGCACTGTCTTGGCGAAAGAAAGCGTTTTTGTACAACTTCATAGAAATAGCTGTAACTTTTGATAGAAGACTCGGATACACATGTTTATGGCTTTATCTTATAGAACTCAAGGTTCCCGTGCTGGGAAAACAGGTTTTGCAGCTGTTTGAGCTAAGATTTCCAAGTTATTCACATAATGAAAACTTATACTTTGTTTCGGTCGAGATCCCCATTCAAATGCATGTAACAGTGAGACACGCACTGTCTTGGCGAAAGAAAGCGTTTTTGTACAACTTCATAGAAATAGCTGTAACTTTTGATAGAAGACTCGGATACACATGTTTATGGCTTTATCTTATAGAACTCAAGGTTCCCGTGCTGGGAAAACAGGTTTTGCAGCTGTTTGAGCTAAGATTTCCAAGTTATTCACATAATGAAAACCTATACTTTGTTTCGGTCGAGATCCCCATTCAAATGCATGTAACAGTGAGAAACGCACTGTCTTGGCGAAAGAAAGCGTTTTTGTACAACTTCATAGAAATAGCTGTAACTTTTGATAGAAGACTCGGATACACATGTTTATGGCTTTATCTTATAGAACTCAAGGTTCCCGTGCTGGGAAAACAGGTTTTGCAGCTGTTTGAGCTAAGATTTCCAAGTTATTCACATAATGAAAACCTATACTTTGTTTCGGTCGAGATCCCCATTCAAATGCATGTAACAGTGAGAAACGCACTGTCTTGGCGAAAGAAAGCGTTTTTGTACAACTTCATAGAAATAGCTGTAACTTTTGATAGAAGACTCGGATACACATGTTTATGGCTTTATCTTATAGAACTCAAGGTTCCCGTGCTGGGAAAACAGGTTTTGCAGCTGTTTGAGCTAAGATTTCCAAGTTATTCATGTTTATGGCTTTATCTTATAGAACTCAAGGTTCCCGTGCTGGGAAAACAGGTTTTGCAGCTGTTTGAGCTAAGATTTCCAAGTTATTCACATAATGAAAACCTATACTTTGTTTCGGTCGAGATCCCCATTCAAATGCATGTAACAGTGAGAAACGCACTGTCTTGGCGAAAGAAAGCGTTTTTGTACAACTTCATAGAAATAGCTGTAACTTTTGATAGAAGACTCGGATACACATGTTTATGGCTTTATCTTATAGAACTCAAGGTTCCCGTGCTGGGAAAACAGGTTTTGCAGCTGTTTGAGCTAAGATTTCCAAGTTATTCACATAATGAAAACCTATACTTTGTTTCGGTCGAGTTCCCCATTCAAATGCATGTAACAGTGAGAAACGCACTGTCTTGGCGAAAGAAAGCGTTTTTGTACAACTTCATAGAAATAGCTGTAACTTTTGATAGAAGACTCGGATACACATGTTTATGGCTTTATCTTATAGAACTCAAGGTTCCCGTGCTGGGAAAACAGGTTTTGCAGCTGTTTGAGCTAAGATTTCCAAGTTATTCACATAATGAAAACCTATACTTTGTTTCGGTCGAGTTCCCCATTCAAATGCATGTAACAGTGAGAAACGCACTGTCTTGGCGAAAGAAAGCGTTTTTGTACAACTTCATAGAAATAGCTGTAACTTTTGATAGAAGACTCGGATACACATGTTTATGGCTTTATCTTATAGAACTCAAGGTTCCCGTGCTGGGAAAACAGGTTTTGCAGCTGTTTGAGCTAAGATTTCCAAGTTATTCACATAATGAAAACCTATACTTTGTTTCGGTCGAGATCCCCATTCAAATGCATGTAACAGTGAGAAACGCACTGTCTTGGCGAAAGAAAGCGTTTTTGTACAACTTCATAGAAATAGCTGTAACTTTTGATAGAAGACTCGGATACACATGTTTATGGCTTTATCTTATAGAACTCAAGGTTCCCGTGCTGGGAAAACAGGTTTTGCAGCTGTTTGAGCTAAGATTTCCAAGTTATTCACATAATGAAAACCTATACTTTGTTTCGGTCGAGTTCCCCATTCAAATGCATGTAACAGTGAGAAACGCACTGTCTTGGCGAAAGAAAGCGTTTTTGTACAACTTCATAGAAATAGCCTTAACTTTTGATAGACGACTCGGATACACATGTTTATGGCTTTATCTTATAGAACTCAAGGTCTACGTGCTGGGCAAACAGGTTTTGCAGCTGTTTGAGCTAAGATTTCCAAGTTATTCACATAATGAAAACCTATACTTTGTTTCGGTCGAGTTCCCCATTCAAATGCATGTAACAGTGAGAAACGCACTGTCTTGGCGAAAGAAAGCGTTTTTGTACAACTTCATAGAAATAGCTGTAACTTTTGATAGAAGACTCGGATACACATGTTTATGGCTTTATCTTATAGAACTCAAGGTCTACGTGCTGGGAAAACAGGTTTTGCAGCTGTTTGAGCTAAGATTTCCAAGTTATTCACATAATGAAAACTTATACTTTGTTTCGGTCGAGTTCCCCATTCAAATGCATGTAACAGTGAGACACGCACTGTCTTGGCGAAAGAAAGCGTTTTTGTACAACTTCATATAAATAGCTGTAACTTTTGATAGAAGACTCGGATACACATGTTTATGGCTTTATCTTATAGAACTCAAGGTCTACGTGCTGGGAAAACAGGTTTTGCAGCTGTTTGAGCTAAGATTTCCAAGTTATTCACATAATGAAAACTTATACTTTGTTTCGGTCGAGTTCCCCATTCAAATGCATGTAACAGTGAGAAACGCACTGTCTTGGCGAAAGAAAGCGTTTTTTTACAACTTCATATAAATAGCTGTAACTTTTGATAGAAGACTCGGATACACATGTTTATGGCTTTATCTTATAGAACTCAAGGTTCCCGTGCTGGGAAAACAGGTTTTGCAGCTGTTTGAGCTAAGATTTCCAAGTTATTCACATAATGAAAACCTATACTTTGTTTCGGTCGAGTTCCCCATTCAAATGCATGTAACAGTGAGAAACGCACTGTCTTGGCGAAAGAAAGCGTTTTTGTACAACTTCATAGAAATAGCCTTAACTTTTGATAGACGACTCGGATACACATGTTTATGGCTTTATCTTATAGAACTCAAGGTCTACGTGCTGGGCAAACAGGTTTTGCAGCTGTTTGAGCTAAGATTTCCAAGTTATTCACATAATGAAAACCTATACTTTGTTTCGGTCGAGTTCCCCATTCAAATGCATGTAACAGTGAGAAACGCACTGTCTTGGCGAAAGAAAGCGTTTTTGTACAACTTCATAGAAATAGCTGTAACTTTTGATAGAAGACTCGGATACACATGTTTATGGCTTTATCTTATAGAACTCAAGGTCTACGTGCTGGGAAAACAGGTTTTGCAGCTGTTTGAGCTAAGATTTCCAAGTTATTCACATAATGAAAACTTATACTTTGTTTCGGTCGAGTTCCCCATTCAAATGCATGTAACAGTGAGACACGCACTGTCTTGGCGAAAGAAAGCGTTTTTTTACAACTTCATAGAAATAGCTGTAACTTTTGATAGAAGACTCGGATACACATGTTTATGGCTTTATCTTATAGAACTCAAGGTCTACGTGCTGGGAAAACAGGTTTTGCAGCTGTTTGAGCTAAGATTTCCAAGTTATTCACATAATGAAAACTTATACTTTGTTTCGGTCGAGTTCCCCATTCAAATGCATGTAACAGTGAGAAACGCACTGTCTTGGCGAAAGAAAGCGTTTTTTTACAACTTCATATAAATAGCTGTAACTTTTGATAGAAGACTCGGATACACATGTTTATGGCTTTATCTTATAGAACTCAAGGTTCCCGTGCTGGGAAAACAGGTTTTGCAGCTGTTTGAGCTAAGATTTCCAAGTTATTCACATAATGAAAACCTATACTTTGTTTCGGTCGAGATCCCCATTCAAATGCATGTAACAGTGAGAAACGCACTGTCTTGGCGAAAGAAAGCGTTTTTGTACAACTTCATAGAAATAGCTGTAACTTTTGATAGAAGACTCGGATACACATGTTTATGGCTTTATCTTATAGAACTCAAGGTTCCCGTGCTGGGAAAACAGGTTTTGCAGCTGTTTGAGCTAAGATTTCCAAGTTATTCACATAATGAAAACCTATACTTTGTTTCGGTCGAGATCCCCATTCAAATGCATGTAACAGTGAGAAACGCACTGTCTTGGCGAAAGAAAGCGTTTTTGTACAACTTCATAGAAATAGCTGTAACTTTTGATAGAAGACTCGGATACACATGTTTATGGCTTTATCTTATAGAACTCAAGGTTCCCGTGCTGGGAAAACAGGTTTTGCAGCTGTTTGAGCTAAGATTTCCAAGTTATTCACATAATGAAAACCTATACTTTGTTTCGGTCGAGATCCCCATTCAAATGCATGTAACAGTGAGAAACGCACTGTCTTGGCGAAAGAAAGCGTTTTTGTACAACTTCATAGAAATAGCTGTAACTTTTGATAGAAGACTCGGATACACATGTTTATGGCTTTATCTTATAGAACTCAAGGTTCCCGTGCTGGGAAAACAGGTTTTGCAGCTGTTTGAGCTAAGATTTCCAAGTTATTCACATAATGAAAACCTATACTTTGTTTCGGTCGAGTTCCCCATTCAAAATGCATGTAACAGTGAGAAACGCACTGTCTTGGCGAAAGAAAGCGTTTTTGTACAACTTCATAGAAATAGCTGTAACTTTTGATAGAAGACTCGGATACACATGTTTATGGCTTTATCTTATAGAACTCAAGGTTCCCGTGCTGGGAAAACAGGTTTTGCAGCTGTTTGAGCTAAGATTTCCAAGTTATTCACATAATGAAAACCTATACTTTGTTTCGGTCGAGTTCCCCATTCAAATGCATGTAACAGTGAGAAACGCACTGTCTTGGCGAAAGAAAGCGTTTTTGTACAACTTCATAGAAATAGCTGTAACTTTTGATAGAAGACTCGGATACACATGTTTATGGCTTTATCTTATAGAACTCAAGGTTCCCGTGCTGGGAAAACAGGTTTTGCAGCTGTTTGAGCTAAGATTTCCAAGTTATTCACATAATGAAAACCTATACTTTGTTTCGGTCGAGTTCCCCATTCAAATGCATGTAACAGTGAGAAACGCACTGCCTTGGCGAAAGAAAGCGTTTTTGTACAACTTCATAGAAATAGCTGTAACTTTTGATAGAAGACTCGGATACACATGTTTATGGCTTTATCTTATAGAACTCAAGGTTCCTGTGCTGGGAAAACAGGTTTTGCAGCTGTTTGAGCTAAGATTTCCAAGTTATTCACATAATGAAAACCTATACTTTGTTTCGGTCGAGATCCCCATTCAAATGCATGTAACAGTGAGAAACGCACTGTCTTGGCGAAAGAAAGCGTTTTTGTACAACTTCATAGAAATAGCTGTAACTTTTGATAGAAGACTCGGATACACATGTTTATGGCTTTATCTTATAGAACTCAAGGTTCCCGTGCTGGGAAAACAGGTTTTGCAGCTGTTTGAGCTAAGATTTCCAAGTTATTCACATAATGAAAACCTATACTTTGTTTCGGTCGAGATCCCCATTCAAATGCATGTAACAGTGAGAAACGCACTGTCTTGGCGAAAGAAAGCGTTTTTGTACAACTTCATAGAAATAGCTGTAACTTTTGATAGAAGACTCGGATACACATGTTTATGGCTTTATCTTTTAGAACTCAAGGTTCCCGTGCTGGGAAAACAGGTTTTGCAGCTGTTTGAGCTAAGATTTCCAAGTTATTCACATAATGAAAACCTATACTTTTTTTCGGTCGAGTTCCCCATTCAAATGCATGTAACAGTGAGAAACGCACTGTCTTGGCGAAAGAAAGCGTTTTTGTACAACTTCATAGAAATAGCTGTAACTTTTGATAGAAGACTCGGATACACATGTTTATGGCTTTATCTTTTAGAACTCAAGGTTCCCGTGCTGGGAAAACAGGTTTTGCAGCTGTTTGAGCTAAGATTTCCAAGTTATTCACATAATGAAAACCTATACTTTTTTTCGGTCGAGTTCCCCATTCAAATGCATGTAACAGTGAGAAACGCACTGTCTTGGCGAAAGAAAGCGTTTTTGTACAACTTCATAGAAATAGCTGTAACTTTTGATAGAAGACTCGGATACACATGTTTATGGCTTTATCTTATAGAACTCAAGGTTCCCGTGCTGGGAAAACAGGTTTTGCAGCTGTTTGAGCTAAGATTTCCAAGTTATTCACATAATGAAAACCTATACTTTGTTTCGGTCGAGTTCCCCATTCAAATGCATGTAACAGTGAGAAACGCACTGTCTTGGCGAAAGAAAGCGTTTTTGTACAACTTCATAGAAATAGCTGTAACTTTTGATAGAAGACTCGGATACACATGTTTATGGCTTTATCTTATAGAACTCAAGGTTCCCGTGCTGGGAAAACAGCTTTTGCAGCTGTTTGAGCTAAGATTTCCAAGTTATTCACATAATGAAAACCTATACTTTGTTTCGGTCGAGTTCCCCATTCAAATGCATGTAACAGTGAGAAACGCACTGTCTTGGCGAAAGAAAGCGTTTTTGTACAACTTCATAGAAATAGCTGTAACTTTTGATAGAAGACTCGGATACACATGTTTATGGCTTTATCTTTTAGAACTCAAGGTTCCCGTGCTGATAAAACAGGTTTTGCAGCTGTTTGAGCTAAGATTTCCAAGTTATTCACATAATGAAAACCTATACTTTGTTTCGGTCGAGTTCCCCATTCAAATGCATGTAACAGTGAGAAACGCACTGTCTTGGCGAAAGAAAGCGTTTTTGTACAACTTCATAGAAATAGCTGTAACTTTTGATAGAAGACTCGGATACACATGTTTATGGCTTTATCTTATAGAACTCAAGGTTCCCGTGCTGGGAAAACAGGTTTTGCAGCTGTTTGAGCTAAGATTTCCAAGTTATTCACATAATGAAAACCTATACTTTGTTTCGGTCGAGTTCCCCATTCAAATGCATGTAACAGTGAGAAACGCACTGTCTTGGCGAAAGAAAGCGTTTTTGTACAACTTCATAGAAATAGCTGTAACTTTTGATAGAAGACTCGGATACACATGTTTATGGCTTTATCTTATAGAACTCAAGGTTCCTGTGCTGGGAAAACAGGTTTTGCAGCTGTTTGAGCTAAGATTTCCAAGTTATTCACATAATGAAAACCTATACTTTGTTTCGGTCGAGATCCCCATTCAAATGCATGTAACAGTGAGAAACGCACTGTCTTGGCGAAAGAAAGCGTTTTTGTACAACTTCATAGAAATAGCTGTAACTTTTGATAGAAGACTCGGATACACATGTTTATGGCTTTATCTTATAGAACTCAAGGTTCCCGTGCTGGGAAAACAGGTTTTGCAGCTGTTTGAGCTAAGATTTCCAAGTTATTCACATAATGAAAACCTATACTTTGTTTCGGTCGAGTTCCCCATTCAAATGCATGTAACAGTGAGAAACGCACTGTCTTGGCGAAAGAAAGCGTTTTTGTACAACTTCATAGAAATAGCTGTAACTTTTGATAGAAGACTCGGATACACATGTTTATGGCTTTATCTTATAGAACTCAAGGTTCCCGTGCTGGGAAAACAGGTTTTGCAGCTGTTTGAGCTAAGATTTCCAAGTTATTCACATAATGAAAACCTATACTTTGTTTCGGTCGAGTTCCCCATTCAAATGCATGTAACAGTGAGAAACGCACTGTCTTGGCGAAAGAAAGCGTTTTTGTACAACTTCATATAAATAGCTTTAACTTTTGATAGAAGACTCAGACAAACATGTTTATGGCTTTATCTTATAGAACTCAAGGTCTCCGTGCTGGGCAAACAGGTTTTGCAGCTGTTTGAGCTAAGATTTCCAAGTTATTCACATAATGAAAACCTATACTTTGTTTCGGTCGAGATCCCCATTCAAATGCATGTAACAGTGAGAAACGCACTGTCTTGGCGAAAGAAAGCATTTTTGTACAACTTCATAGAAATAGCTGTAACTTTTGATAGAAGACTCGGATACACATGTTTATGGCTTTATCTTATAGAACTCAAGGTTCCCGTGCTGGGAAAACAGGTTTTGCAGCTGTTTGAGCTAAGATTTCCAAGTTATTCACATAATGAAAACCTATACTTTGTTTCGGTCGAGTTCCCCATTCAAATGCATGTAACAGTGAGAAACGCACTGTCTTGGCGAAAGAAAGCGTTTTTGTACAACTTCATATAAATAGCTTTAACTTTTGATAGAAGACTCAGACAAACATGTTTATGGCTTTATCTTATAGAACTCAAGGTCTCCGTGCTGGGCAAACAGGTTTTGCAGCTGTTTGAGCTAAGATTTCCAAGTTATTCACATAATGAAAACCTATACTTTGTTTCGGTCGAGTTCCCCATTCAAATGCATGTAACAGTGAGAAACGCACTGTCTTGGCGAAAGAAAGCGTTTTTGTACAACTTCATAGAAATAGCTGTAACTTTTGATAGAAGACTCAGACAAACATGTTTATGGCTTTATCTTATAGAACTCAAGGTCTCCGTGCTGGGCAAACAGGTTTTGCAGCTGTTTGAGCTAAGATTTCCAAGTTATTCACATAATGAAAACCTATACTTTGTTTCGGTCGAGATCCCCATTCAAATGCATGTAACAGTGAGAAACGCACTGTCTTGGCGAAAGAAAGCGTTTTTGTACAACTTCATAGAAATAGCTGTAACTTTTGATAGAAGACTCGGATACACATGTTTATGGCTTTATCTTATAGAACTCAAGGTTCCCGTGCTGGGAAAACAGGTTTTGCAGCTGTTTGAGCTAAGATTTCCAAGTTATTCACATAATGAAAACCTATACTTTGTTTCGGTCGAGTTCCCCATTCAAATGCATGTAACAGTGAGAAACGCACTGTCTTGGCGAAAGAAAGCGTTTTTGTACAACTTCATAGAAATAGCTGTAACTTTTGATAGAAGACTCGGATACACATGTTTATGGCTTTATCTTATAGAACTCAAGGTTCCCGTGCTGGGAAAACAGGTTTTGCAGCTGTTTGAGCTAAGATTTCCAAGTTATTCACATAATGAAAACCTATACTTTGTTTCGGTCGAGTTCCCCATTCAAATGCATGTAACAGTGAGAAACGCACTGTCTTGGCGAAAGAAAGCGTTTTTGTACAACTTCATATAAATAGCTTTAACTTTTGATAGAAGACTCAGACAAACATGTTTATGGCTTTATCTTATAGAACTCAAGGTCTCCGTGCTGGGCAAACAGGTTTTGCAGCTGTTTGAGCTAAGATTTCCAAGTTATTCACATAATGAAAACCTATACTTTGTTTCGGTCGAGATCCCCATTCAAATGCATGTAACAGTGAGAAACGCACTGTCTTGGCGAAAGAAAGCGTTTTTGTACAACTTCATAGAAATAGCTGTAACTTTTGATAGAAGACTCGGATACACATGTTTATGGCTTTATCTTATAGAACTCAAGGTTCCCGTGCTGGGAAAACAGGTTTTGCAGCTGTTTGAGCTAAGATTTCCAAGTTATTCACATAATGAAAACCTATACTTTGTTTCGGTCGAGTTCCCCATTCAAATGCATGTAACAGTGAGAAACGCACTGTCTTGGCGAAAGAAAGCGTTTTTGTACAACTTCATATAAATAGCTTTAACTTTTGATAGAAGACTCAGACAAACATGTTTATGGCTTTATCTTATAGAACTCAAGGTCTCCGTGCTGGGCAAACAGGTTTTGCAGCTGTTTGAGCTAAGATTTCCAAGTTATTCACATAATGAAAACCTATACTTTGTTTCGGTCGAGTTCCCCATTCAAATGCATGTAACAGTGAGAAACGCACTGTCTTGGCGAAAGAAAGCGTTTTTGTACAACTTCATAGAAATAGCTGTAACTTTTGATAGAAGACTCAGACAAACATGTTTATGGCTTTATCTTATAGAACTCAAGGTCTCCGTGCTGGGCAAACAGGTTTTGCAGCTGTTTGAGCTAAGATTTCCAAGTTATTCACATAATGAAAACCTATACTTTGTTTCGGTCGAGTTCCCCATTCAAATGCATGTAACAGTGAGAAACGCACTGTCTTGGCGAAAGAAAGCGTTTTTGTACAACTTCATAGAAATAGCCTTAACTTTTGATAGACGACTCGGATACACATGTTTATGGCTTTATCTTATAGAACTCAAGGTCTACGTGCTGGGCAAACAGGTTTTGCAGCTGTTTGAGCTAAGATTTCCAAGTTATTCACATAATGAAAACTTATACTTTGTTTCGGTCGAGTTCCCCATTCAAATGCATGTAACAGTGAGAAACGCACTGTCTTGGCGAAAGAAAGCGTTTTTGTACAACTTCATAGAAATAGCTGTAACTTTTGATAGAAGACTCGGATACACATGTTTATGGCTTTATCTTATAGAACTCAAGGTCTACGTGCTGGGAAAACAGGTTTTGCAGCTGTTTGAGCTAAGATTTCCAAGTTATTCACATAATGAAAACTTATACTTTGTTTCGGTCGAGTTCCCCATTCAAATGCATGTAACAGTGAGACACGCACTGTCTTGGCGAAAGAAAGCGTTTTTTTACAACTTCATATAAATAGCTGTAACTTTTGATAGAAGACTCGGATACACATGTTTATGGCTTTATCTTATAGAACTCAAGGTCTACGTGCTGGGAAAACAGGTTTTGCAGCTGTTTGAGCTAAGATTTCCAAGTTATTCACATAATGAAAACTTATACTTTGTTTCGGTCGAGTTCCCCATTCAAATGCATGTAACAGTGAGAAACGCACTGTCTTGGCGAAAGAAAGCGTTTTTGTACAACTTCATATAAATAGCTGTAACTTTTGATAGAAGACTCGGATACACATGTTTATGGCTTTATCTTATAGAACTCAAGGTTCCCGTGCTGGGAAAACAGGTTTTGCAGCTGTTTGAGCTAAGATTTCCAAGTTATTCACATAATGAAAACCTATACTTTGTTTCGGTCGAGTTCCCCATTCAAATGCATGTAACAGTGAGAAACGCACTGTCTTGGCGAAAGAAAGCGTTTTTGTACAACTTCATAGAAATAGCTGTAACTTTTGATAGAAGACTCGGATACACATGTTTATGGCTTTATCTTATAGAACTCAAGGTTCCCGTGCTGGGAAAACAGCTTTTGCAGCTGTTTGAGCTAAGATTTCCAAGTTATTCACATAATGAAAACCTATACTTTGTTTCGGTCGAGTTCCCCATTCAAATGCATGTAACAGTGAGAAACGCACTGCCTTGGCGAAAGAAAGCGTTTTTGTACAACTTCATAGAAATAGCTGTAACTTTTGATAGAAGACTCGGATACACATGTTTATGGCTTTATCTTATAGAACTCAAGGTTCCTGTGCTGGGAAAACAGGTTTTGCAGCTGTTTGAGCTAAGATTTCCAAGTTATTCACATAATGAAAACCTATACTTTGTTTCGGTCGAGATCCCCATTCAAATGCATGTAACAGTGAGAAACGCACTGTCTTGGCGAAAGAAAGCGTTTTTGTACAACTTCATAGAAATAGCTGTAACTTTTGATAGAAGACTCGGATACACATGTTTATGGCTTTATCTTATAGAACTCAAGGTTCCCGTGCTGGGAAAACAGGTTTTGCAGCTGTTTGAGCTAAGATTTCCAAGTTATTCACATAATGAAAACCTATACTTTGTTTCGGTCGAGATCCCCATTCAAATGCATGTAACAGTGAGAAACGCACTGTCTTGGCGAAAGAAAGCGTTTTTGTACAACTTCATAGAAATAGCTGTAACTTTTGATAGAAGACTCGGATACACATGTTTATGGCTTTATCTTATAGAACTCAAGGTTTCCGTGCTGGGAAAACAGGTTTTGCAGCTGTTTGAGCTAAGATTTCCAAGTTATTCACATAATGAAAACCTATACTTTGTTTCGGTCGAGATCCCCATTCAAATGCATGTAACAGTGAGAAACGCACTGTCTTGGCGAAAGAAAGCGTTTTTGTACAACTTCATAGAAATAGCTGTAACTTTTGATAGAAGACTCGGATACACATGTTTATGGCTTTATCTTATAGAACTCAAGGTTCCTGTGCTGGGAAAACAGGTTTTGCAGCTGTTTGAGCTAAGATTTCCAAGTTATTCACATAATGAAAACCTATACTTTGTTTCGGTCGAGATCCCCATTCAAATGCATGTAACAGTGAGAAACGCACTGTCTTGGCGAAAGAAAGCGTTTTTGTACAACTTCATAGAAATAGCTGTAACTTTTGATAGAAGACTCGGATACACATGTTTATGGCTTTATCTTATAGAACTCAAGGTTCCCGTGCTGGGAAAACAGGTTTTACAGCTGTTTGAGCTAAGATTTCCAAGTTATTCACATAATGAAAACCTATACTTTGTTTCGGTCGAGATCCCCATTCAAATGCATGTAACAGTGAGAAACGCACTGTCTTGGCGAAAGAAAGCGTTTTTGTACAACTTCATAGAAATAGCTGTAACTTTTGATAGAAGACTCGGATACACATGTTTATGGCTTTATCTTATAGAACTCAAGGTTCCCGTGCTGGGAAAACAGGTTTTACAGCTGTTTGAGCTAAGATTTCCAAGTTATTCACATAATGAAAACCTATACTTTGTTTCGGTCGAGATCCCCATTCAAATGCATGTAACAGTGAGAAACGCACTGTCTTGGCGAAAGAAAGCGTTTTTGTACAACTTCATAGAAATAGCTGTAACTTTTGATAGAAGACTCGGATACACATGTTTATGGCTTTATCTTATAGAACTCAAGGTTCCCGTGCTGGGAAAACAGGTTTTGCAGCTGTTTGAGCTAAGATTTCCAAGTTATTCACATAATGAAAACCTATACTTTGTTTCGGTCGAGTTCCCCATTCAAATGCATGTAACAGTGAGAAACGCACTGTCTTGGCGAAAGAAAGCGTTTTTGTACAACTTCATAGAAATAGCCTTAACTTTTGATAGACGACTCGGATACACATGTTTATGGCTTTATCTTATAGAACTCAAGGTCTACGTGCTGGGCAAACAGGTTTTGCAGCTGTTTGAGCTAAGATTTCCAAGTTATTCACATAATGAAAACCTATACTTTGTTTCGGTCGAGTTCCCCATTCAAATGCATGTAACAGTGAGAAACGCACTGTCTTGGCGAAAGAAAGCGTTTTTGTACAACTTCATAGAAATAGCTGTAACTTTTGATAGAAGACTCGGATACACATGTTTATGGCTTTATCTTATAGAACTCAAGGTCTACGTGCTGGGAAAACAGGTTTTGCAGCTGTTTGAGCTAAGATTTCCAAGTTATTCACATAATGAAAACCTATACTTTGTTTCGGTCGAGTTCCCCATTCAAATGCATGTAACAGTGAGAAACGCACTGTCTTGGCGAAAGAAAGCGTTTTTGTACAACTTCATAGAAATAGCTGTAACTTTTGATAGAAGACTCGGATACACATGTTTATGGCTTTATCTTATAGAACTCAAGGTCTACGTGCTGGGAAAACAGGTTTTGCAGCTGTTTGAGCTAAGATTTCCAAGTTATTCACATAATGAAAACTTATACTTTGTTTCGGTCGAGTTCCCCATTCAAATGCATGTAACAGTGAGACACGCACTGTCTTGGCGAAAGAAAGCGTTTTTTTACAACTTCATATAAATAGCTGTAACTTTTGATAGAAGACTCGGATACACATGTTTATGGCTTTATCTTATAGAACTCAAGGTCTACGTGCTGGGAAAACAGGTTTTGCAGCTGTTTGAGCTAAGATTTCCAAGTTATTCACATAATGAAAACTTATACTTTGTTTCGGTCGAGTTCCCCATTCAAATGCATGTAACAGTGAGAAACGCACTGTCTTGGCGAAAGAAAGCGTTTTTTTACAACTTCATATAAATAGCTGTAACTTTTGATAGAAGACTCGGATACACATGTTTATGGCTTTATCTTATAGAACTCAAGGTTCCCGTGCTGGGAAAACAGGTTTTGCAGCTGTTTGAGCTAAGATTTCCAAGTTATTCACATAATGAAAACCTATACTTTGTTTCGGTCGAGTTCCCCATTCAAATGCATGTAACAGTGAGAAACGCACTGTCTTGGCGAAAGAAAGCGTTTTTGTACAACTTCATAGAAATAGCTGTAACTTTTGATAGAAGACTCGGATACACATGTTTATGGCTTTATCTTATAGAACTCAAGGTTCCCGTGCTGGGAAAACAGGTTTTGCAGCTGTTTGAGCTAAGATTTCCAAGTTATTCACATAATGAAAACTTATACTTTGTTTCGGTCGAGTTCCCCATTCAAATGCATGTAACAGTGAGAAACGCACTGTCTTGGCGAAAGAAAGCGTTTTTTTACAACTTCATATAAATAGCTGTAACTTTTGATAGAAGACTCGGATACACATGTTTATGGCTTTATCTTATAGAACTCAAGGTTCCCGTGCTGGGAAAACAGGTTTTGCAGCTGTTTGAGCTAAGATTTCCAAGTTATTCACATAATGAAAACCTATACTTTGTTTCGGTCGAGTTCCCCATTCAAATGCATGTAACAGTGAGAAACGCACTGTCTTGGCGAAAGAAAGCGTTTTTGTACAACTTCATAGAAATAGCTGTAACTTTTGATAGAAGACTCGGATACACATGTTTATGGCTTTATCTTATAGAACTCAAGGTTCCCGTGCTGGGAAAACAGGTTTTGCAGCTGTTTGAGCTAAGATTTCCAAGTTATTCACATAATGAAAACCTATACTTTGTTTCGGTCGAGTTCCCCATTCAAATGCATGTAACAGTGAGAAACGCACTGTCTTGGCGAAAGAAAGCGTTTTTGTACAACTTCATAGAAATAGCTGTAACTTTTGATAGAAGACTCGGATACACATGTTTATCGCTTTATATTAAAGAACTCAAGGTTCCCGTGCTGGGAAAACAGGTTTTGCAGCTGTTTGAGCTAAGATTTCCAAGTTATTCACATAATGAAAACCTATACTTTGTTTCGGTCGAGATCCCCATTCAAATGCATGTAACAGTGAGAAACGCACTGTCTTGGCGAAAGAAAGCGTTTTTGTACAACTTCATAGAAATAGCTGTAACTTTTGATAGAAGACTCGGATACACATGTTTATGGCTTTATCTTATAGAACTCAAGGTTCCCGTGCTGGGAAAACAGCTTTTGCAGCTGTTTGAGCTAAGATTTCCAAGTTATTCACATAATGAAAACCTATACTTTGTTTCGGTCGAGATCCCCATTCAAATGCATGTAACAGTGAGAAACGCACTGTCTTGGCGAAAGAAAGCGTTTTTGTACAACTTCATAGAAATAGCTGTAACTTTTGATAGAAGACTCGGATACACATGTTTATGGCTTTATCTTATAGAACTCAAGGTTCCCGTGCTGGGAAAACAGGTTTTGCAGCTGTTTGAGCTAAGATTTCCAAGTTATTCACATAATGAAAACCTATACTTTGTTTCGGTCGAGTTCCCCATTCAAATGCATGTAACAGTGAGAAACGCACTGTCTTGGCGAAAGAAAGCGTTTTTGTACAACTTCATAGAAATAGCTGTAACTTTTGATAGAAGACTCGGATACACATGTTTATGGCTTTATCTTATAGAACTCAAGGTTCCCGTGCTGGGAAAACAGGTTTTGCAGCTGTTTGAGCTAAGATTTCCAAGTTATTCACATAATGAAAACCTATACTTTGTTTCGGTCGAGTTCCCCATTCAAATGCATGTAACAGTGAGAAACGCACTGTCTTGGCGAAAGAAAGCGTTTTTGTACAACTTCATATAAATAGCTTTAACTTTTGATAGAAGACTCAGACAAACATGTTTATGGCTTTATCTTATAGAACTCAAGGTCTCCGTGCTGGGCAAACAGGTTTTGCAGCTGTTTGAGCTAAGATTTCCAAGTTATTCACATAATGAAAACCTATACTTTGTTTCGGTCGAGATCCCCATTCAAATGCATGTAACAGTGAGAAACGCACTGTCTTGGCGAAAGAAAGCGTTTTTGTACAACTTCATAGAAATAGCTGTAACTTTTGATAGAAGACTCGGATACACATGTTTATGGCTTTATCTTATAGAACTCAAGGTTCCCGTGCTGGGAAAACAGGTTTTGCAGCTGTTTGAGCTAAGATTTCCAAGTTATTCACATAATGAAAACCTATACTTTGTTTCGGTCGAGATCCCCATTCAAATGCATGTAACAGTGAGAAATGCACTGTCTTGGCGAAAGAAAGCGTTTTTGTACAACTTCATATAAATAGCTTTAACTTTTGATAGAAGACTCAGACAAACATGTTTATGGCTTTATCTTATAGAACTCAAGGTCTCCGTGCTGGGCAAACAGGTTTTGCAGCTGTTTGAGCTAAGATTTCCAAGTTATTCACATAATGAAAACCTATACTTTGTTTCGGTCGAGTTCCCCATTCAAATGCATGTAACAGTGAGAAACGCACTGTCTTGGCGAAAGAAAGCGTTTTTGTACAACTTCATATAAATAGCTTTAACTTTTGATAGAAGACTCAGACAAACATGTTTATGCCTTTATCTTATAGAACTCAAGGTCTCCGTGCTGGGCAAACAGGTTTTGCAGCTGTTTGAGCTAAGATTTCCAAGTTATTCACATAATGAAAACCTATACTTTGTTTCGGTCGAGATCCCCATTCAAATGCATGTAACAGTGAGAAACGCACTGTCTTGGCGAAAGAAAGCGTTTTTGTACAACTTCATAGAAATAGCTGTAACTTTTGATAGAAGACTCGGATACACATGTTTATGGCTTTATCTTATAGAACTCAAGGTTCCCGTGCTGGGAAAACAGCTTTTGCAGCTGTTTGAGCTAAGATTTCCAAGTTATTCACATAATGAAAACCTATACTTTGTTTCGGTCGAGATCCCCATTCAAATGCATGTAACAGTGAGAAACGCACTGTCTTGGCGAAAGAAAGCGTTTTTGTACAACTTCATAGAAATAGCTGTAACTTTTGATAGAAGACTCGGATACACATGTTTATGGCTTTATCTTATAGAACTCAAGGTTCCCGTGCTGGGAAAACAGGTTTTGCAGCTGTTTGAGCTAAGATTTCCAAGTTATTCACATAATGAAAACCTATACTTTGTTTCGGTCGAGTTCCCCATTCAAATGCATGTAACAGTGAGAAACGCACTGTCTTGGCGAAAGAAAGCGTTTTTGTACAACTTCATAGAAATAGCTGTAACTTTTGATAGAAGACTCGGATACACATGTTTATGGCTTTATCTTATAGAACTCAAGGTTCCCGTGCTGGGAAAACAGGTTTTGCAGCTGTTTGAGCTAAGATTTCCAAGTTATTCACATAATGAAAACCTATACTTTGTTTCGGTCGAGTTCCCCATTCAAATGCATGTAACAGTGAGAAACGCACTGTCTTGGCGAAAGAAAGCGTTTTTGTACAACTTCATATAAATAGCTTTAACTTTTGATAGAAGACTCAGACAAACATGTTTATGGCTTTATCTTATAGAACTCAAGGTCTCCGTGCTGGGCAAACAGGTTTTGCAGCTGTTTGAGCTAAGATTTCCAAGTTATTCACATAATGAAAACCTATACTTTGTTTCGGTCGAGATCCCCATTCAAATGCATGTAACAGTGAGAAACGCACTGTCTTGGCGAAAGAAAGCGTTTTTGTACAACTTCATAGAAATAGCTGTAACTTTTGATAGAAGACTCGGATACACATGTTTATGGCTTTATCTTATAGAACTCAAGGTTCCCGTGCTGGGAAAACAGGTTTTGCAGCTGTTTGAGCTAAGATTTCCAAGTTATTCACATAATGAAAACCTATACTTTGTTTCGGTCGAGATCCCCATTCAAATGCATGTAACAGTGAGAAACGCACTGTCTTGGCGAAAGAAAGCGTTTTTGTACAACTTCATATAAATAGCTTTAACTTTTGATAGAAGACTCAGACAAACATGTTTATGGCTTTATCTTATAGAACTCAAGGTCTCCGTGCTGGGCAAACAGGTTTTGCAGCTGTTTGAGCTAAGATTTCCAAGTTATTCACATAATGAAAACCTATACTTTGTTTCGGTCGAGTTCCCCATTCAAATGCATGTAACAGTGAGAAACGCACTGTCTTGGCGAAAGAAAGCGTTTTTGTACAACTTCATAGAAATAGCTGTAACTTTAGATAGAAGACTCAGACAAACATGTTTATGGCTTTATCTTATAGAACTCAAGGTCTCCGTGCTGGGCAAACAGGTTTTGCAGCTGTTTGAGCTAAGATTTCCAAGTTATTCACATAATGAAAACCTATACTTTGTTTCGGTCGAGTTCCCCATTCAAATGCATGTAACAGTGAGAAACGCACTGTCTTGGCGAAAGAAAGCGTTTTTGTACAACTTCATAGAAATAGCCTTAACTTTTGATAGACGACTCGGATACACATGTTTATGGCTTTATCTTATAGAACTCAAGGTCTACGTGCTGGGCAAACAGGTTTTGCAGCTGTTTGAGCTAAGATTTCCAAGTTATTCACATAATGAAAACTTATACTTTGTTTCGGTCGAGTTCCCCATTCAAATGCATGTAACAGTGAGAAACGCACTGTCTTGGCGAAAGAAAGCGTTTTTGTACAACTTCATAGAAATAGCTGTAACTTTTGATAGAAGACTCGGATACACATGTTTATGGCTTTATCTTATAGAACTCAAGGTCTACGTGCTGGGAAAACAGGTTTTGCAGCTGTTTGAGCTAAGATTTCCAAGTTATTCACATAATGAAAACTTATACTTTGTTTCGGTCGAGTTCCCCATTCAAATGCATGTAACAGTGAGACACGCACTGTCTTGGCGAAAGAAAGCGTTTTTTTACAACTTCATATAAATAGCTGTAACTTTTGATAGAAGACTCGGATACACATGTTTATGGCTTTATCTTATAGAACTCAAGGTCTACGTGCTGGGAAAACAGGTTTTGCAGCTGTTTGAGCTAAGATTTCCAAGTTATTCACATAATGAAAACTTATACTTTGTTTCGGTCGAGTTCCCCATTCAAATGCATGTAACAGTGAGAAACGCACTGTCTTGGCGAAAGAAAGCGTTTTTGTACAACTTCATATAAATAGCTGTAACTTTTGATAGAAGACTCGGATACACATGTTTATGGCTTTATCTTATAGAACTCAAGGTTCCCGTGCTGGGAAAACAGGTTTTGCAGCTGTTTGAGCTAAGATTTCCAAGTTATTCACATAATGAAAACCTATACTTTGTTTCGGTCGAGTTCCCCATTCAAATGCATGTAACAGTGAGAAACGCACTGTCTTGGCGAAAGAAAGCGTTTTTGTACAACTTCATAGAAATAGCTGTAACTTTTGATAGAAGACTCGGATACACATGTTTATGGCTTTATCTTATAGAACTCAAGGTCTACGTGCTGGGAAAACAGGTTTTGCAGCTGTTTGAGCTAAGATTTCCAAGTTATTCACATAATGAAAACTTATACTTTGTTTCGGTCGAGTTCCCCATTCAAATGCATGTAACAGTGAGACACGCACTGTCTTGGCGAAAGAAAGCGTTTTTTTACAACTTCATATAAATAGCTGTAACTTTTGATAGAAGACTCGGATACACATGTTTATGGCTTTATCTTATAGAACTCAAGGTCTACGTGCTGGGAAAACAGGTTTTGCAGCTGTTTGAGCTAAGATTTCCAAGTTATTCACATAATGAAAACTTATACTTTGTTTCGGTCGAGTTCCCCATTCAAATGCATGTAACAGTGAGAAACGCACTGTCTTGGCGAAAGAAAGCGTTTTTGTACAACTTCATATAAATAGCTGTAACTTTTGATAGAAGACTCGGATACACATGTTTATGGCTTTATCTTATAGAACTCAAGGTCTCCGTGCTGGGCAAACAGGTTTTGCAGCTGTTTGAGCTAAGATTTCCAAGTTATTCACATAATGAAAACCTATACTTTGTTTCGGTCGAGTTCCCCATTCAAATGCATGTAACAGTGAGAAACGCACTGTCTTGGCGAAAGAAAGCGTTTTTGTACAACTTCATAGAAATAGCTGTAACTTTTGATAGAAGACTCGGATACACATGTTTATGGCTTTATCTTATAGAACTCAAGGTCTACGTGCTGGGAAAACAGGTTTTGCAGCTGTTTGAGCTAAGATTTCCAAGTTATTCACATAATGAAAACTTATACTTTGTTTCGGTCGAGTTCCCCATTCAAATGCATGTAACAGTGAGACACGCACTGTCTTGGCGAAAGAAAGCGTTTTTTTACAACTTCATATAAATAGCTGTAACTTTTGATAGAAGACTCGGATACACATGTTTATGGCTTTATCTTATAGAACTCAAGGTCTACGTGCTGGGAAAACAGGTTTTGCAGCTGTTTGAGCTAGTATTTCCAAGTTATTCACATAATGAAAACTTATACTTTGTTTCGGTCGAGTTCCCCATTCAAATGCATGTAACAGTGAGAAACGCACTGTCTTGGCGAAAGAAAGCGTTTTTGTACAACTTCATATAAATAGCTGTAACTTTTGATAGAAGACTCGGATACACATGTTTATGGCTTTATCTTATAGAACTCAAGGTTCCCGTGCTGGGAAAACAGGTTTTGCAGCTGTTTGAGCTAAGATTTCCAAGTTATTCACATAATGAAAACCTATACTTTGTTTCGGTCGAGTTCCCCATTCAAATGCATGTAACAGTGAGAAACGCACTGTCTTGGCGAAAGAAAGCGTTTTTGTACAACTTCATAGAAATAGCTGTAACTTTTGATAGAAGACTCGGATACACATGTTTATGGCTTTATCTTATAGAACTCAAGGTTCCCGTGCTGGGAAAACAGGTTTTGCAGCTGTTTGAGCTAAGATTTCCAAGTTATTCACATAATGAAAACCTATACTTTGTTTCGGTCGAGTTCCCCATTCAAATGCATGTAACAGTGAGAAACGCACTGCCTTGGCGAAAGAAAGCGTTTTTGTACAACTTCATAGAAATAGCTGTAACTTTTGATAGAAGACTCGGATACACATGTTTATGGCTTTATCTTATAGAACTCAAGGTTCCTGTGCTGGGAAAACAGGTTTTGCAGCTGTTTGAGCTAAGATTTCCAAGTTATTCACATAATGAAAACCTATACTTTGTTTCGGTCGAGATCCCCATTCAAATGCATGTAACAGTGAGAAACGCACTGTCTTGGCGAAAGAAAGCGTTTTTGTACAACTTCATAGAAATAGCTGTAACTTTTGATAGAAGACTCGGATACACATGTTTATGGCTTTATCTTATAGAACTCAAGGTTCCCGTGCTGGGAAAACAGGTTTTGCAGCTGTTTGAGCTAAGATTTCCAAGTTATTCACATAATGAAAACCTATACTTTGTTTCGGTCGAGATCCCCATTCAAATGCATGTAACAGTGAGAAACGCACTGTCTTGGCGAAAGAAAGCGTTTTTGTACAACTTCATAGAAATAGCTGTAACTTTTGATAGAAGACTCGGATACACATGTTTATGGCTTTATCTTATAGAACTCAAGGTTTCCGTGCTGGGAAAACAGGTTTTGCAGCTGTTTGAGCTAAGATTTCCAAGTTATTCACATAATGAAAACCTATACTTTGTTTCGGTCGAGATCCCCATTCAAATGCATGTAACAGTGAGAAACGCACTGTCTTGGCGAAAGAAAGCGTTTTTGTACAACTTCATAGAAATAGCTGTAACTTTTGATAGAAGACTCGGATACACATGTTTATGGCTTTATCTTATAGAACTCAAGGTTCCTGTGCTGGGAAAACAGGTTTTGCAGCTGTTTGAGCTAAGATTTCCAAGTTATTCACATAATGAAAACCTATACTTTGTTTCGGTCGAGATCCCCATTCAAATGCATGTAACAGTGAGAAACGCACTGTCTTGGCGAAAGAAAGCGTTTTTGTACAACTTCATAGAAATAGCTGTAACTTTTGATAGAAGACTCGGATACACATGTTTATGGCTTTATCTTATAGAACTCAAGGTCTACGTGCTGGGAAAACAGGTTTTGCAGCTGTTTGAGCTAAGATTTCCAAGTTATTCACATAATGAAAACTTATACTTTGTTTCGGTCGAGTTCCCCATTCAAATGCATGTAACAGTGAGAAACGCACTGTCTTGGCGAAAGAAAGCGTTTTTGTACAACTTCATATAAATAGCTGTAACTTTTGATAGAAGACTCGGATACACATGTTTATGGCTTTATCTTATAGAACTCAAGGTCTCCGTGCTGGGAAAACAGGTTTTGCAGCTGTTTGAGCTAAGATTTCCAAGTTATTCACATAATGAAAACTTATACTTTGTTTCGGTCGAGTTCCCCATTCAAATGCATGTAACAGTGAGAAACGCACTGTCTTGGCGAAAGAAAGCGTTTTTGTACAACTTCATATAAATAGCTGTAACTTTTGATAGAAGACTCGGATACACATGTTTATGGCTTTATCTTATAGAACTCAAGGTTCCCGTGCTGGGAAAACAGGTTTTGCAGCTGTTTGAGCTAAGATTTCCAAGTTATTCACATAATGAAAACCTATACTTTGTTTCGGTCGAGTTCCCCATTCAAATGCATGTAACAGTGAGAAACGCACTGTCTTGGCGAAAGAAAGCGTTTTTGTACAACTTCATAGAAATAGCTGTAACTTTTGATAGAAGACTCGGATACACATGTTTATGGCTTTATCTTATAGAACTCAAGGTTCCCGTGCTGGGAAAACAGGTTTTGCAGCTGTTTGAGCTAAGATTTCCAAGTTATTCACATAATGAAAACCTATACTTTGTTTCGGTCGAGTTCCCCATTCAAATGCATGTAACAGTGAGAAACGCACTGTCTTGGCGAAAGAAAGCGTTTTTGTACAACTTCATAGAAATAGCTGTAACTTTTGATAGAAGACTCGGATACACATGTTTATGGCTTTATATTATAGAACTCAAGGTTCCCGTGCTGGGAAAACAGGTTTTGCAGCTGTTTGAGCTAAGATTTCCAAGTTATTCACATAATGAAAACCTATACTTTGTTTCGGTCGAGTTCCCCATTCAAATGCATGTAACAGTGAGAAACGCACTGTCTTGGCGAAAGAAAGCGTTTTTGTACAACTTCATAGAAATAGCTGTAACTTTTGATAGAAGACTCGGATACACATGTTTATGGCTTTATCTTATAGAACTCAAGGTCTACGTGCTGGGAAAACAGGTTTTGCAGCTGTTTGAGCTAAGATTTCCAAGTTATTCACATAATGAAAACTTATACTTTGTTTCGGTCGAGTTCCCCATTCAAATGCATGTAACAGTGAGAAACGCACTGTCTTGGCGAAAGAAAGCGTTTTTGTACAACTTCATATAAATAGCTGTAACTTTTGATAGAAGACTCGGATACACATGTTTATGGCTTTATCTTATAGAACTCAAGGTCTACGTGCTGGGAAAACAGGTTTTGCAGCTGTTTGAGCTAAGATTTCCAAGTTATTCACATAATGAAAACTTATACTTTGTTTCGGTCGAGTTCCCCATTCAAATGCATGTAACAGTGAGAAACGCACTGTCTTGGCGAAAGAAAGCGTTTTTGTACAACTTCATATAAATAGCTGTAACTTTTGATAGAAGACTCGGATACACATGTTTATGGCTTTATCTTATAGAACTCAAGGTCTCCGTGCTGGGCAAACAGGTTTTGCAGCTGTTTGAGCTAAGATTTCCAAGTTATTCACATAATGAAAACCTATACTTTGTTTCGGTCGAGTTCCCCATTCAAATGCATGTAACAGTGAGAAACGCACTGTCTTGGCGAAAGAAAGCGTTTTTGTACAACTTCATAGAAATAGCTGTAACTTTTGATAGAAGACTCGGATACACATGTTTATGGCTTTATCTTATAGAACTCAAGGTCTACGTGCTGGGAAAACAGGTTTTGCAGCTGTTTGAGCTAAGATTTCCAAGTTATTCACATAATGAAAACTTATACTTTGTTTCGGTCGAGTTCCCCATTCAAATGCATGTAACAGTGAGAAACGCACTGTCTTGGCGAAAGAAAGCGTTTTTGTACAACTTCATATAAATAGCTGTAACTTTTGATAGAAGACTCGGATACACATGTTTATGGCTTTATCTTATAGAACTCAAGGTCTACGTGCTGGGAAAACAGGTTTTGCAGCTGTTTGAGCTAAGATTTCCAAGTTATTCACATAATGAAAACCTATACTTTGTTTCGGTCGAGTTCCCCATTCAAATGCATGTAACAGTGAGAAACGCACTGTCTTGGCGAAAGAAAGCGTTTTTGTACAACTTCATATAAATAGCTGTAACTTTTGATAGAAGACTCGGATACACATGTTTATGGCTTTATCTTATAGAACTCAAGGTCTCCGTGCTGGGAAAACAGGTTTTGCAGCTGTTTGAGCTAAGATTTCCAAGTTATTCACATAATGAAAACCTATACTTTGTTTCGGTCGAGTTCCCCATTCAAATGCATGTAACAGTGAGAAACGCACTGTCTTGGCGAAAGAAAGCGTTTTTGTACAACTTCATAGAAATAGCTGTAACTTTTGATAGAAGACTCGGATACACATGTTTATGGCTTTATCTTATAGAACTCAAGGTTCCCGTGCTGGGAAAACAGGTTTTGCAGCTGTTTGAGCTAAGATTTCCAAGTTATTCACATAATGAAAACCTATACTTTGTTTCGGTCGAGTTCCCCATTCAAATGCATGTAACAGTGAGAAACGCACTGTCTTGGCGAAAGAAAGCGTTTTTGTACAACTTCATAGAAATAGCTGTAACTTTTGATAGAAGACTCGGATACACATGTTTATGGCTTTATCTTATAGAACTCAAGGTTCCCGTGCTGGGAAAACAGGTTTTGCAGCTGTTTGAGCTAAGATTTCCAAGTTATTCACATAATGAAAACCTATACTTTGTTTCGGTCGAGTTCCCCATTCAAATGCATGTAACAGTGAGAAACGCACTGTCTTGGCGAAAGAAAGCGTTTTTGTACAACTTCATAGAAATAGCTGTAACTTTTGATAGAAGACTCTGATACACATGTTTATGGCTTTATCTTATAGAACTCAAGGTTCCCGTGCTGGGAAAACAGGTTTTGCAGCTGTTTGAGCTAAGATTTCCAAGTTATTCACATAATGAAAACCTATACTTTGTTTCGGTCGAGTTCCCCATTCAAATGCATGTAACAGTGAGAAACGCACTGTCTTGGCGAAAGAAAGCGTTTTTGTACAACTTCATAGAAATAGCTGTAACTTTTGATAGAAGACTCGGATACACATGTTTATGGCTTTATCTTATAGAACTCAAGGTTTCCGTGCTGGGAAAACAGGTTTTGCAGCTGTTTGAGCTAAGATTTCCAAGTTATTCACATAATGAAAACCTATACTTTGTTTCGGTCGAGTTCCCCATTCAAATGCATGTAACAGTGAGAAACGCACTGTCTTGGCGAAAGAAAGCGTTTTTGTACAACTTCATAGAAATAGCTGTAACTTTTGATAGAAGACTCGGATACACATGTTTATGGCTTTATCTTATAGAACTCAAGGTTCCTGTGCTGGGAAAACAGGTTTTGCAGCTGTTTGAGCTAAGATTTCCAAGTTATTCACATAATGAAAACCTATACTTTGTTTCGGTCGAGTTCCCCATTCAAATGCATGTAACAGTGAGAAACGCACTGTCTTGGCGAAAGAAAGCGTTTTTGTACAACTTCATAGAAATAGCTGTAACTTTTGATAGAAGACTCGGATACACATGTTTATGGCTTTATCTTATAGAACTCAAGGTTCCCGTGCTGGGCAAACAGGTTTTGCAGCTGTTTGAGCTAAGATTTCCAAGTTATTCACATAATGAAAACCTATACTTTGTTTCGGTCGAGTTCCCCATTCAAAATGCATGTAACAGTGAGAAACGCACTGTCTTGGCGAAAGAAAGCGTTTTTGTACAACTTCATAGAAATAGCTGTAACTTTTGATAGAAGACTCGGATACACATGTTTATGGCTTTATCTTATAGAACTCAAGGTCTCCGTGCTGGGCAAACAGGTTTTGCAGCTGTTTGAGCTAAGATTTCCAAGTTATTCACATAATGAAAACTTATACTTTGTTTCGGTCGAGTTCCCCATTCAAATGCATGTAACAGTGAGAAACGCACTGTCTTGGCGAAAGAAAGCGTTTTTGTACAACTTCATATAAATAGCTGTAACTTTTGATAGAAGACTCGGATACACATGTTTATGGCTTTATCTTATAGAACTCAAGGTCTCCGTGCTGGGCAAACAGGTTTTGCAGCTGTTTGAGCTAAGATTTCCAAGTTATTCACATAATGAAAACCTATACTTTGTTTCGGTCGAGTTCCCCATTCAAAATGCATGTAACAGTGAGAAACGCACTGTCTTGGCGAAAGAAAACGTTTTTGTACAACTTCATAGAAATAGCTGTAACTTTTGATAGAAGACTCAGACAAACATGTTTATGGCCTTATATTATAGAACTCAAGGTCTCCGTGCTGGGAAAACAGGTTTTGCAGCTGTTTGAGCTAAGATTTCCAAGTTATTCACATAATGAAAACTTATACTTTGTTTCGGTCGAGTTCCCCATTCAAATGCATGTAACAGTGAGAAACGCACTGTCTTGGCGAAAGAAAGCGTTTTTGTACAACTTCATAGAAATAGCTGTAACTTTTGATAGAAGACTCGGATACACATGTTTATGGCTTTATCTTATAGAACTCAAGGTCTCCGTGCTGGGAAAACAGGTTTTGCAGCTGTTTGAGCTAAGATTTCCAAGTTATTCACATAATGAAAACTTATACTTTGTTTCGGTCGAGTTCCCCATTCAAATGCATGTAACAGTGAGAAACGCACTGTCTTGGCGAAAGAAAGCGTTTTTGTACAACTTCATAGAAATAGCTGTAACTTTTGATAGAAGACTCAGACAAACATGTTTATGGCTTTATCTTATAGAACTCAAGGTCTCCGTGCTGGGAAAACAGGTTTTGCAGCTGTTTGAGCTAAGATTTCCAAGTTATTCACATAATGAAAACTTATACTTTGTTTCGGTCGAGTTCCCCATTCAAATGCATGTAACAGTGAGAAACGCACTGTCTTGGCGAAAGAAAGCGTTTTTGTACAACTTCATATAAATAGCTGTAACTTTTGATAGAAGACTCGGATACACATGTTTATGGCTTTATCTTATAGAACTCAAGGTCTCCGTGCTGGGCAAACAGGTTTTGCAGCTGTTTGAGCTAAGATTTCCAAGTTATTCACATAATGAAAACCTATACTTTGTTTCGGTCGAGTTCCCCATTCAAAATGCATGTAACAGTGAGAAACGCACTGTCTTGGCGAAAGAAAACGTTTTTGTACAACTTCATAGAAATAGCTGTAACTTTTGATAGAAGACTCAGACAAACATGTTTATGGCCTTATATTATAGAACTCAAGGTCTCCGTGCTGGGAAAACAGGTTTTGCAGCTGTTTGAGCTAAGATTTCCAAGTTATTCACATAATGAAAACCTATACTTTGTTTCGGTCGAGTTCCCCATTCAAATGCATGTAACAGTGAGAAACGCACTGTCTTGGCGAAAGAAAGCGTTTTTGTACAACTTCATATAAATAGCTGTAACTTTTGATAGAAGACTCGGATACACATGTTTATGGCTTTATCTTATAGAACTCAAGGTCTCCGTGCTGGGAAAACAGGTTTTGCAGCTGTTTGAGCTAAGATTTCCAAGTTATTCACATATTGAAAACTTATACTTTGTTTCGGTCGAGTTCCCCATTCAAATGCATGTAACAGTGAGAAACGCACTGTCTTGGCGAAAGAAAGCTATTTTGTACAACTTCATATAAATAGCTGTAACTTTTGATAGAAGACTCAGACAAACATGTTTATGGCTTTATCTTATAGAACTCAAGGTCTCCGTGCTGGGCAAACAGGTTTTGCAGCTGTTTGAGCTAAGATTTCCAAGTTATTCACATAATGAAAACTTATACTTTGTTTCGGTCGAGTTCCCCATTCAAATGCATGTAACAGTGAGAAACGCACTGTCTTGGCGAAAGAAAGCGTTTTTGTACAACTTCATATAAATAGCTGTAACTTTTGATAGAAGACTCAGACAAACATGTTTATGGCTTTATCTTATAGAACTCAAGGTTCCCGTGCTGGGCAAACAGGTTTTGCAGCTGTTTGAGCTAAGATTTCCAAGTTATTCACATAATGAAAACCTATACTTTGTTTCGGTCAAGTTCCCCATTCAAAATGCATGTAACAGTGAGAAACGCACTGTCTTGGCGAAAGAAAGCGTTTTTGTACAACTTCATAGAAATAGCTGTAACTTTTGATAGAAGACTCGGATACACATGTTTATGGCTTTATCTTATAGAACTCAAGGTCTCCGTGCTGGGCAAACAGGTTTTGCAGCTGTTTGAGCTAAGATTTCCAAGTTATTCACATAATGAAAACTTATACTTTGTTTCGGTCGAGTTCCCCATTCAAATGCATGTAACAGTGAGAAACGCACTGTCTTGGCGAAAGAAAGCGTTTTTGTACAACTTCATAGAAATAGCTGTAACTTTTGATAGAAGACTCGGATACACATGTTTATGGCTTTATCTTATAGAACTCAAGGTCTCCGTGCTGGGAAAACAGGTTTTGCAGCTGTTTGAGCTAAGATTTCCAAGTTATTCACATAATGAAAACTTATACTTTGTTTCGGTCGAGTTCCCCCATTCAAATGCATGTAACAGTGAGAAACGCACTGTCTTGGCGAAAGAAAGCTATTTTGTACAACTTCATATAAATAGCTGTAACTTTTGATAGAAGACTCAGACAAACATGTTTATGGCCTTATATTATAGAACTCAAGGTCTCCGTGCTGGGAAAACAGGTTTTGCAGCTGTTTGAGCTAAGATTTCCAAGTTATTCACATATTGAAAACTTATACTTTGTTTCGGTCGCGTTCCCCATTCAAATGCATGTAACAGGCAGAAACGCACTGTCTTGGCGAAAGAAAGCGTTTTTGTACAACTTCATATAAATAGCTGTAACTTTTGATAGAAGACTCGGATACACATGTTTATGGCTTTATCTTATAGAACTCAAGGTCTCCGTGCTGGGCAAACAGGTTTTGCAGCTGTTTGAGCTAAGATTTCCAAGTTATTCACATAATGAAAACCTATACTTTGTTTCGGTCGAGTTCCCTTTTCAAAATGCATGTAACAGTGAGAAACGCACTGTCTTGGCGAAAGAAAACGTTTTTGTACAACTTCATAGAAATAGCTGTAACTTTTGATAGAAGACTCAGACAAACATGTTTATGGCCTTATATTATAGAACTCAAGGTCTCCGTGCTGGGAAAACAGGTTTTGCAGCTGTTTGAGCTAATATTTCCAAGTTATTCACATAATGAAAACTTATACTTTGTTTCGGTCGAGTTCCCCATTCAAATGCATGTAACAGTGAGAAACGCACTGTCTTGGCGAAAGAAAGCGTTTTTGTACAACTTCATATAAATAGCTGTAACTTTTGATAGAAGACTCGGATACACATGTTTATGGCTTTATCTTATAGAACTCAAGGTCTCCGTGCTGGGCAAACAGGTTTTGCAGCTGTTTGAGCTAAGATTTCCAAGTTATTCACATAATGAAAACCTATACTTTGTTTCGGTCGAGTTCCCCATTCAAAATGCATGTAACAGTGAGAAACACACTGTCTTGGCGAAAGAAAGCTATTTTGTACAACTTCATAGAAATAGCTGTAACTTTTGATAGAAGACTCAGACAAACATGTTTATGGCCTTATATTATAGAACTCAAGGTCTCCGTGCTGGGAAAACAGGTTTTGCAGCTTTTTGAGCTAATATTTCCAAGTTATTCACATAATGAAAACTTATACTTTGTTTCGGTCGAGTTCCCCATTCAAATGCATGTAACAGTGAGAAACGCACTGTCTTGGCGAAAGAAAGCGTTTTTGTACAACTTCATAGAAATAGCTGTAACTTTTGATAGAAGACTCGGATACACATGTTTATGGCTTTATCTTATAGAACTCAATGTCTCCGTGCTGGGCAAACAGGTTTTGCAGCTGTTTGAGCTAAGATTTCCAAGTTATTCACATAATGAAAACTTATACTTTGTTTCGGTCGAGTTCCCCATTCAAATGCATGTAACAGTGAGAAACGCACTGTCTTGGCGAAAGAAAGCGTTTTTGTACAACTTCATATAAATAGCTGTAACTTTTGATAGAAGACTCAGACAAACATGTTTATGGCTTTATCTTATAGAACTCAAGGTTCCCGTGCTGGGCAAACAGGTTTTGCAGCTGTTTGAGCTAAGATTTCCAAGTTATTCACATAATGAAAACCTATACTTTGTTTCGGTCAAGTTCCCCATTCAAAATGCATGTAACAGTGAGAAACGCACTGTCTTGGCGAAAGAAAGCGTTTTTGTACAACTTCATAGAAATAGCTGTAACTTTTGATAGAAGACTCGGATACACATGTTTATGGCTTTATCTTATAGAACTCAAGGTCTCCGTGCTGGGCAAACAGGTTTTGCAGCTGTTTGAGCTAAGATTTCCAAGTTATTCACATAATGAAAACTTATACTTTGTTTCGGTCGAGTTCCCCATTCAAATGCATGTAACAGTGAGAAACGCACTGTCTTGGCGAAAGAAAGCGTTTTTGTACAACTTCATAGAAATAGCTGTAACTTTTGATAGAAGACTCGGATACACATGTTTATGGCTTTATCTTATAGAACTCAAGGTCTCCGTGCTGGGAAAACAGGTTTTGCAGCTGTTTGAGCTAAGATTTCCAAGTTATTCACATAATGAAAACTTATACTTTGTTTCGGTCGAGTTCCCCCATTCAAATGCATGTAACAGTGAGAAACGCACTGTCTTGGCGAAAGAAAGCTATTTTGTACAACTTCATATAAATAGCTGTAACTTTTGATAGAAGACTCAGACAAACATGTTTATGGCCTTATATTATAGAACTCAAGGTCTCCGTGCTGGGAAAACAGGTTTTGCAGCTGTTTGAGCTAAGATTTCCAAGTTATTCACATATTGAAAACTTATACTTTGTTTCGGTCGCGTTCCCCATTCAAATGCATGTAACAGGCAGAAACGCACTGTCTTGGCGAAAGAAAGCGTTTTTGTACAACTTCATATAAATAGCTGTAACTTTTGATAGAAGACTCGGATACACATGTTTATGGCTTTATCTTATAGAACTCAAGGTCTCCGTGCTGGGCAAACAGGTTTTGCAGCTGTTTGAGCTAAGATTTCCAAGTTATTCACATAATGAAAACCTATACTTTGTTTCGGTCGAGTTCCCTTTTCAAAATGCATGTAACAGTGAGAAACGCACTGTCTTGGCGAAAGAAAACGTTTTTGTACAACTTCATAGAAATAGCTGTAACTTTTGATAGAAGACTCAGACAAACATGTTTATGGCCTTATATTATAGAACTCAAGGTCTCCGTGCTGGGAAAACAGGTTTTGCAGCTGTTTGAGCTAATATTTCCAAGTTATTCACATAATGAAAACTTATACTTTGTTTCGGTCGAGTTCCCCATTCAAATGCATGTAACAGTGAGAAACGCACTGTCTTGGCGAAAGAAAGCGTTTTTGTACAACTTCATATAAATAGCTGTAACTTTTGATAGAAGACTCGGATACACATGTTTATGGCTTTATCTTATAGAACTCAAGGTCTCCGTGCTGGGCAAACAGGTTTTGCAGCTGTTTGAGCTAAGATTTCCAAGTTATTCACATAATGAAAACCTATACTTTGTTTCGGTCGAGTTCCCCATTCAAAATGCATGTAACAGTGAGAAACACACTGTCTTGGCGAAAGAAAGCTATTTTGTACAACTTCATAGAAATAGCTGTAACTTTTGATAGAAGACTCAGACAAACATGTTTATGGCCTTATATTATAGAACTCAAGGTCTCCGTGCTGGGAAAACAGGTTTTGCAGCTTTTTGAGCTAATATTTCCAAGTTATTCACATAATGAAAACTTATACTTTGTTTCGGTCGAGTTCCCCATTCAAATGCATGTAACAGTGAGAAACGCACTGTCTTGGCGAAAGAAAGCGTTTTTGTACAACTTCATAGAAATAGCTGTAACTTTTGATAGAAGACTCGGATACACATGTTTATGGCTTTATCTTATAGAACTCAATGTCTCCGTGCTGGGCAAACAGGTTTTGCAGCTGTTTGAGCTAAGATTTCCAAGTTATTCACATAATGAAAACCTATACTTTGTTTCGGTCGAGTTCCCCATTCAAAATGCATGTAACAGTGAGAAACACACTGTCTTGGCGAAAGAAAGCGTTTTTGTACAACTTCATATGAATAGCTGTAACTTTTGATAGAAGACTCAGACAAACATGTTTATGGCTTTATCTTATAGAACTCAAGGTCTCCGTGCTGGGAAAACAGGTTTTGCAGCTGTTTGAGCTAAGATTTCCAAGTTATTCACATAATGAAAACTTATACTTTGTTTCGGTCGAGTTCCCCATTCAAATGCATGTAACAGTGAGAAACGCACTGTCTTGGCGAAAGAAAGCGTTTTTGTACAACTTCATATGAATAGCTGTAACTTTTGATAGAAGACTCGGATACACATGTTTATGGCTTTATCTTATAGAACTCAAGGTTCCCGTGCTGGGCAAACAGGTTTTGCAGCTGTTTGAGCTAAGATTTCCAAGTTATTCACATAATGAAAACCTATACTTTGTTTCGGTCGAGTTCCCCATTCAAAATGCATGTAACAGTGAGAAACGCACTGTCTTGGCGAAAGAAAGCGTTTTTGTACAACTTCATAGAAATAGCTGTAACTTTTGATAGAAGACTCGGATACACATGTTTATGGCTTTATCTTATAGAACTCAAGGTCTCCGTGCTGGGCAAACAGGTTTTGCAGCTGTTTGAGCTAAGATTTCCAAGTTATTCACATAATGAAAACTTATACTTTGTTTCGGTCGAGTTCCCCATTCAAATGCATGTAACAGTGAGAAACGCACTGTCTTGGCGAAAGAAAGCGTTTTTGTACAACTTCATAGAAATAGCTGTAACTTTTGATAGAAGACTCGGATACACATGTTTATGGCTTTATCTTATAGAACTCAAGGTCTCCGTGCTGGGAAAACAGGTTTTGCAGCTGTTTGAGCTAAGATTTCCAAGTTATTCACATAATGAAAACTTATACTTTGTTTCGGTCGAGTTCCCCATTCAAATGCATGTAACAGTGAGAAACGCACTGTCTTGGCGAAAGAAAGCTATTTTGTACAACTTCATATAAATAGCTGTAACTTTTGATAGAAGACTCAGACAAACATGTTTATGGCTTTATCTTATAGAACTCAAGGTTCCCGTGCTGGGAAAACAGGTTTTGCAGCTGTTTGAGCTAAGATTTCCAAGTTATTCACATATTGAAAACTTATACTTTGTTTCGGTCGAGTTCCCCATTCAAATGCATGTAACAGTGAGAAACGCACTGTCTTGGCGAAAGAAAGCGTTTTTGTACAACTTCATAGAAATAGCTGTAACTTTTGATAGAAGACTCGGATACACATGTTTATGGCTTTATCTTATAGAACTCAAGGTCTCCGTGCTGGGCAAACAGGTTTTGCAGCTGTTTGAGCTAAGATTTCCAAGTTATTCACATAATGAAAACTTATACTTTGTTTCGGTCGAGTTCCCCATTCAAATGCATGTAACAGTGAGAAACGCACTGTCTTGGCGAAAGAAAGCGTTTTTGTACAACTTCATATAAATAGCTGTAACTTTTGATAGAAGACTCGGATACACATGTTTATGGCTTTATCTTATAGAACTCAAGGTCTCCGTGCTGGGCAAACAGGTTTTGCAGCTGTTTGAGCTAAGATTTCCAAGTTATTCACATAATGAAAACTTATACTTTGTTTCGGTCGAGTTCCCCATTCAAATGCATGTAACAGTGAGAAACGCACTGTCTTGGCGAAAGAAAGCGTTTTTGTACAACTTCATATGAATAGCTGTAACTTTTGATAGAAGACTCTGATACACATGTTTATGGCTTTATCTTATAGAACTCAAGGTCTCCGTGCAGGGCAAATAGGTTTTGCAGCTGTTTGAGCTAAGATTTCCAAGTTATTCACATAATGAAAACCTATACTTTGTTTCGGTCGAGTTCCCCATTCAAATGCATGTAACAGTGAGAAACGCACTGTCTTGGCGAAAGAAAGCGTTTTTGTACAACTTCATATAAATAGCTGTAACTTTTGATAGAAGACTCGGATACACATGTTTATGGCTTTATCTTATAGAACTCAAGGTCTCTGTGCTGGGCAAACAGGTTTTGCAGCTGTTTGAGCTAAGATTTCCAAGTTATTCACATAATGAAAACCTATACTTTGTTTCGGTCGAGTTCCCACTTCAAATGCATGTAACAGTGAGAAACGCACTGTCTTGGCGAAAGAAAGCGTTTTTGTACAACTTCATATAAATAGCTGTAACTTTTGATAGAAGACTAGGACAAACATGTTTATGGCCTTATATTATAGAACTCAAGGTCTCCGTGCTGGGAAAACAGGTTTTGCAGCTGTTTGAGCTAAGATTTCCAAGTTATTCACATAATGAAAACTTATACTTTGTTTCGGTCGAGTTCCCCATTCAAATGCATGTAACAGTGAGAAACGCACTGTCTTGGCGAAAGAAAGCGTTTTTGTACAACTTCATAGAAATAGCTGTAACTTTTGATAGAAGACTCGGATACACATGTTTATGGCTTTATCTTATAGAACTCAAGGTCTCCGTGCTGGGCAAACAGGTTTTGCAGCTGTTTGAGCTAAGATTTCCAAGTTATTCACATAATGAAAACTTATACTTTGTTTCGGTCGAGTTCCCCATTCAAATGCATGTAACAGTGTTACTCACTGTCTTGGCGAAAGAAAGCGTTTTTGTACAACTTCATAGAAATAGCTGTAACTTTTGATAGAAGACTCGGATACACATGTTTATGGCTTTATCTTATAGAACTCAAGGTCTCCGTGCTGGGCAAACAGGTTTTGCAGCTGCTTGAGCTAAGATTTCCAAGTTATTCACATAATGAAAACCTATACTTTGTTTCGGTCGAGTTCCCCATTCAAAATGCATGTAACAGTGAGAAACGCACTGTCTTGGCGAAAGAAAGCGTTTTTGTACAACTTCATATAAATAGCTGTAACTTTTGATAGAAGACTCGGATACACATGTTTATGGCTTTATCTTATAGAACTCAAGGTCTCCGTGCTGGGATAAATAGGTTTTGCAGCTGTTTGAGCTAAGATTTCCAAGTTATTCACATAATGAAAACTTATACTTTGTTTCGGTCGAGTTCCCCATTCAAATGCATGTAACAGGCAGAAACGCACTGTCTTGGCGAAAGAAAGCGTTTTTGTACAACTTCATATGAATAGCTGTAACTTTTGATAGAAGACTCTGATACACATGTTTATGGCTTTATCTTATAGAACTCAAGGTCTCCGTGCAGGGCAAATAGGTTTTGCAGCTGTTTGAGCTAAGATTTCCAAGTTATTCACATAATGAAAACCTATACTTTGTTTCGGTCGAGTTCCCCATTCAAATGCATGTAACAGTGAGAAACGCACTGTCTTGGCGAAAGAAAGCGTTTTTGTACAACTTCATATAAATAGCTGTAACTTTTGATAGAAGACTCGGATACACATGTTTATGGCTTTATCTTATAGAACTCAAGGTCTCTGTGCTGGGCAAACAGGTTTTGCAGCTGTTTGAGCTAAGATTTCCAAGTTATTCACATAATGAAAACCTATACTTTGTTTCGGTCGAGTTCCCACTTCAAATGCATGTAACAGTGAGAAACGCACTGTCTTGGCGAAAGAAAGCGTTTTTGTACAACTTCATATAAATAGCTGTAACTTTTGATAGAAGACTAGGACAAACATGTTTATGGCCTTATATTATAGAACTCAAGGTCTCCGTGCTGGGAAAACAGGTTTTGCAGCTGTTTGAGCTAAGATTTCCAAGTTATTCACATAATGAAAACTTATACTTTGTTTCGGTCGAGTTCCCCATTCAAATGCATGTAACAGTGAGAAACGCACTGTCTTGGCGAAAGAAAGCGTTTTTGTACAACTTCATAGAAATAGCTGTAACTTTTGATAGAAGACTCGGATACACATGTTTATGGCTTTATCTTATAGAACTCAAGGTCTCCGTGCTGGGCAAACAGGTTTTGCAGCTGTTTGAGCTAAGATTTCCAAGTTATTCACATAATGAAAACTTATACTTTGTTTCGGTCGAGTTCCCCATTCAAATGCATGTAACAGTGAGAAACGCACTGTCTTGGCGAAAGAAAGCGTTTTTGTACAACTTCATAGAAATAGCTGTAACTTTTGATAGAAGACTCGGATACACATGTTTATGGCTTTATCTTATAGAACTCAAGGTCTCCGTGCTGGGCAAACAGGTTTTGCAGCTGTTTGAGCTAAGATTTCCAAGTTATTCACATAATGAAAACTTATACTTTGTTTCGGTCGAGTTCCCCATTCAAATGCATGTAACAGTGTTACTCACTGTCTTGGCGAAAGAAAGCGTTTTTGTACAACTTCATAGAAATAGCTGTAACTTTTGATAGAAGACTCGGATACACATGTTTATGGCTTTATCTTATAGAACTCAAGGTCTCCGTGCTGGGCAAACAGGTTTTGCAGCTGCTTGAGCTAAGATTTCCAAGTTATTCACATAATGAAAACCTATACTTTGTTTCGGTCGAGTTCCCCATTCAAAATGCATGTAACAGTGAGAAACGCACTGTCTTGGCGAAAGAAAGCGTTTTTGTACAACTTCATAGAAATAGCTGTAACTTTTGATAGAAGACTCGGATACACATGTTTATGGCTTTATCTTATAGAACTCAAGGTCTCCGTGCTGGGCAAACAGGTTTTGCAGCTGTTTGAGCTAAGATTTCCAAGTTATTCACATAATGAAAACTTATACTTTGTTTCGGTCGAGTTCCCCATTCAAATGCATGTAACAGTGAGAAACGCACTGTCTTGGCGAAAGAAAGCGTTTTTGTACAACTTCATATAAATAGCTGTAACTTTTGATAGAAGACTCGGATACACATGTTTATGGCTTTATCTTATAGAACTCAAGGTCTCCGTGCTGGGATAAATAGGTTTTGCAGCTGTTTGAGCTAAGATTTCCAAGTTATTCACATAATGAAAACTTATACTTTGTTTCGGTCGAGTTCCCCATTCAAATGCATGTAACAGGCAGAAACGCACTGTCTTGGCGAAAGAAAGCGTTTTTGTACAACTTCATAGAAATAGCTGTAACTTTTGATAGAAGACTCAGACAAACATGTTTATGGCTTTATCTTATAGAACTCAAGGTCTCCGTGCTGGGCAAACAGGTTTTGCAGCTGTTTGAGCTAAGATTTCCAAGTTATTCACATAATGAAAACTTATACTTTGTTTCGGTCGAGTTCCCCATTCAAATGCATGTAACAGTGAGAAACGCACTGTCTTGGCGAAAGAAAGCGTTTTTGTACAACTTCATAGAAATAGCTGTAACTTTTGATAGAAGACTCAGACAAACATGTTTATGGCTTTATCTTATAGAACTCAAGGTTCCCGTGCTGGGCAAACAGGTTTTGCAGCTGTTTGAGCTAAGATTTCCAAGTTATTCACATAATGAAAACCTATACTTTGTTTCGGTCAAGTTCCCCATTCAAAATGCATGTAACAGTGAGAAACGCACTGTCTTGGCGAAAGAAAGCGTTTTTGTACAACTTCATAGAAATAGCTGTAACTTTTGATAGAAGACTCGGATACACATGTTTATGGCTTTATCTTATAGAACTCAAGGTCTCCGTGCTGGGCAAACAGGTTTTGCAGCTGTTTGAGCTAAGATTTCCAAGTTATTCACATATTGAAAACTTATACTTTGTTTCGGTCGCGTTCCCCATTCAAATGCATGTAACAGTGAGAAACGCACTGTCTTGAAGAAAGAAAGCGTTTTTGTACAACTTCATATGAATAGCTGTAACTTTTGATAGAAGACTCGGATACACATGTTTATGGCTTTATCTTATAGAACTCAAGGTCTCCGTGCTGGGCAAACAGGTTTTGCAGCTGTTTGAGCTAAGATTTCCAAGTTATTCACATATTGAAAACTTATACTTTGTTTCGGTCGCGTTCCCCATTCAAATGCATGTAACAGTGAGAAACGCACTGTCTTGGCGAAAGAAAGCGTTTTTGTACAACTTCATATGAATAGCTGTAACTTTTGATAGAAGACTCGGATACACATGTTTATGGCTTTATCTTATAGAACTCAAGGTCTCCGTGCTGGGCAAACAGGTTTTGCAGCTGTTTGAGCTAAGATTTCCAAGTTATTCACATAATGAAAACCTATACTTTGTTTCGGTCGAGTTCCCCATTCAAAATGCATGTAACAGTGAGAAACGCACTGTCTTGGCAAAAGAAAACGTTTTTGTACAACTTCATAGAAATAGCTGTAACTTTTGATAGAAGACTCAGACAAACATGTTTATGGCCTTATATTATAGAACTCAAGGTCTCCGTGCTGGGAAAACAGGTTTTGCAGCTGTTTGAGCTAAGATTTCCAAGTTATTCACATAATGAAAACTTATACTTTGTTTCGGTCGAGTTCCCCATTCAAATGCATGTAACAGTGAGAAACGCACTGTCTTGGCGAAAGAAAGCGTTTTTGTACAACTTCATAGAAATAGCTGTAACTTTTGATAGAAGACTCGGATACACATGTTTATGGCTTTATCTTATAGAACTCAAGGTCTCCGTGCTGGGAAAACAGGTTTTGCAGCTGTTTGAGCTAAGATTTCCAAGTTATTCACATAATGAAAACTTATACTTTGTTTCGGTCGAGTTCCCCATTCAAATGCATGTAACAGTGAGAAACGCACTGTCTTGGCGAAAGAAAGCGTTTTTGTACAACTTCATAGAAATAGCTGTAACTTTTGATAGAAGACTCAGACAAACATGTTTATGGCCTTATATTATAGAACTCAAGGTCTCCGTGCTGGGAAAACAGGTTTTGCAGCTGTTTGAGCTAAGATTTCCAAGTTATTCACATAATGAAAACTTATACTTTGTTTCGGTCGAGTTCCCCATTCAAATGCATGTAACAGTGAGAAACGCACTGTCTTGGCGAAAGAAAGCGTTTTTGTACAACTTCATATGAATAGCTGTAACTTTTGATAGAAGACTCGGATACACATGTTTATGGCTTTATCTTATAGAACTCAAGGTTCCCGTGCTGGGAAAACAGGTTTTGCAGCTGTTTGAGCTAAGATTTCCAAGTTATTCACATATTGAAAACTTATACTTTGTTTCGGTCGAGTTCCCCATTCAAATGCATGTAACAGTGAGAAACGCACTGTCTTGGCGAAAGAAAGCTATTTTGTACAACTTCATATAAATAGCTGTAACTTTTGATAGAAGACTCAGACAAACATGTTTATGGCTTTATCTTATAGAACTCAAGGTCTCCGTGCTGGGCAAACAGGTTTTGCAGCTGTTTGAGCTAAGATTTCCAAGTTATTCACATAATGAAAACTTATACTTTGTTTCGGTCGAGTTCCCCATTCAAATGCATGTAACAGTGAGAAACGCACTGTCTTGGCGAAAGAAAGCGTTTTTGTACAACTTCATAGAAATAGCTGTAACTTTTGATAGAAGACTCGGATACACATGTTTATGGCTTTATCTTATAGAACTCAAGGTCTCCGTGCTGGGCAAACAGGTTTTGCAGCTGTTTGAGCTAAGATTTCCAAGTTATTCACATAATGAAAACTTATACTTTGTTTCGGTCGAGTTCCCCATTCAAATGCATGTAACAGTGAGAAACGCACTGTCTTGGCGAAAGAAAGCGTTTTTGTACAACTTCATAGAAATAGCTGTAACTTTTGATAGAAGACTCGGATACACATGTTTATGGCTTTATCTTATAGAACTCAAGGTCTCCGTGCTGGGAAAACAGGTTTTGCAGCTGTTTGAGCTAAGATTTCCAAGTTATTCACATAATGAAAACTTATACTTTGTTTCGGTCGAGTTCCCCCATTCAAATGCATGTAACAGTGAGAAACGCACTGTCTTGGCGAAAGAAAGCTATTTTGTACAACTTCATATAAATAGCTGTAACTTTTGATAGAAGACTCAGACAAACATGTTTATGGCCTTATATTATAGAACTCAAGGTCTCCGTGCTGGGAAAACAGGTTTTGCAGCTGTTTGAGCTAAGATTTCCAAGTTATTCACATATTGAAAACTTATACTTTGTTTCGGTCGCGTTCCCCATTCAAATGCATGTAACAGGCAGAAACGCACTGTCTTGGCGAAAGAAAGCGTTTTTGTACAACTTCATATAAATAGCTGTAACTTTTGATAGAAGACTCGGATACACATGTTTATGGCTTTATCTTATAGAACTCAAGGTCTCCGTGCTGGGCAAACAGGTTTTGCAGCTGTTTGAGCTAAGATTTCCAAGTTATTCACATAATGAAAACCTATACTTTGTTTCGGTCGAGTTCCCCATTCAAAATGCATGTAACAGTGAGAAACGCACTGTCTTGGCGAAAGAAAACGTTTTTGTACAACTTCATAGAAATAGCTGTAACTTTTGATAGAAGACTCAGACAAACATGTTTATGGCCTTATATTATAGAACTCAAGGTCTCCGTGCTGGGAAAACAGGTTTTGCAGCTGTTTGAGCTAATATTTCCAAGTTATTCACATAATGAAAACTTATACTTTGTTTCGGTCGAGTTCCCCATTCAAATGCATGTAACAGTGAGAAACGCACTGTCTTGGCGAAAGAAAGCGTTTTTGTACAACTTCATAGAAATAGCTGTAACTTTTGATAGAAGACTCGGATACACATGTTTATGGCTTTATCTTATAGAACTCAAGGTCTCCGTGCTGGGCAAACAGGTTTTGCAGCTGTTTGAGCTAAGATTTCCAAGTTATTCACATAATGAAAACCTATACTTTGTTTCGGTCGAGTTCCCCATTCAAAATGCATGTAACAGTGAGAAACACACTGTCTTGGCGAAAGAAAGCTATTTTGTACAACTTCATAGAAATAGCTGTAACTTTTGATAGAAGACTCGGATACACATGTTTATGGCTTTATCTTATAGAACTCAAGGTCTCCGTGCTGGGCAAACAGGTTTTGCAGCTGTTTGAGCTAAGATTTCCAAGTTATTCACATAATGAAAACCTATACTTTGTTTCGGTCGAGTTCCCCATTCAAAATGCATGTAACAGTGAGAAACACACTGTCTTGGCGAAAGAAAGCGTTTTTGTACAACTTCATATGAATAGCTGTAACTTTTGATAGAAGACTCAGACAAACATGTTTATGGCTTTATCTTATAGAACTCAAGGTCTCCGTGCTGGGAAAACAGGTTTTGCAGCTGTTTGAGCTAAGATTTCCAAGTTATTCACATAATGAAAACTTATACTTTGTTTCGGTCGAGTTCCCCATTCAAATGCATGTAACAGTGAGAAACGCACTGTCTTGGCGAAAGAAAGCGTTTTTGTACAACTTCATATGAATAGCTGTAACTTTTGATAGAAGACTCGGATACACATGTTTATGGCTTTATCTTATAGAACTCAAGGTTCCCGTGCTGGGCAAACAGGTTTTGCAGCTGTTTGAGCTAAGATTTCCAAGTTATTCACATAATGAAAACTTATACTTTGTTTCGGTCGAGTTCCCCATTCAAATGCATGTAACAGTGAGAAACGCACTGTCTTGGCGAAAGAAAGCTATTTTGTACAACTTCATATAAATAGCTGTAACTTTTGATAGAAGACTCAGACAAACATGTTTATGGCCTTATATTATAGAACTCAAGGTCTCCGTGCTGGGAAAACAGGTTTTGCAGCTGTTTGAGCTAAGATTTCCAAGTTATTCACATATTGAAAACTTATACTTTGTTTCGGTCGCGTTCCCCATTCAAATGCATGTAACAGTGAGAAACGCACTGTCTTGGCGAAAGAAAGCGTTTTTGTACAACTTCATATGAATAGCTGTAACTTTTGATAGAAGACTCGGATACACATGTTTATGGCTTTATCTTATAGAACTCAAGGTTCCCGTGCTGGGAAAACAGGTTTTGCAGCTGTTTGAGCTAAGATTTCCAAGTTATTCACATATTGAAAACTTATACTTTGTTTCGGTCGAGTTCCCCATTCAAATGCATGTAACAGTGAGAAACGCACTGTCTTGGCGAAAGAAAGCGTTTTTGTACAACTTCATAGAAATAGCTGTAACTTTTGATAGAAGACTCGGATACACATGTTTATGGCTTTATCTTATAGAACTCAAGGTCTCCGTGCTGGGCAAACAGGTTTTGCAGCTGTTTGAGCTAAGATTTCCAAGTTATTCACATAATGAAAACCTATACTTTGTTTCGGTCGAGTTCCCCATTCAAAATGCATGTAACAGTGAGAAACGCACTGTCTTGGCGAAAGAAAACGTTTTTGTACAACTTCATAGAAATAGCTGTAACTTTTGATAGAAGACTCAGACAAACATGTTTATGGCCTTATATTATAGACCTCAAGGTCTCCGTGCTGGGAAAACAGGTTTTGCAGCTGTTTGAGCTAATATTTCCAAGTTATTCACATAATGAAAACTTATACTTTGTTTCGGTCGAGTTCCCCATTCAAATGCATGTAACAGTGAGAAACGCACTGTCTTGGCGAAAGAAAGCGTTTTTGTACAACTTCATATAAATAGCTGTAACTTTTGATAGAAGACTCGGATACACATGTTTATGGCTTTATCTTATAGAACTCAAGGTCTCCGTGCTGGGCAAACAGGTTTTGCAGCTGTTTGAGCTAAGATTTCCAAGTTATTCACATAATGAAAACTTATACTTTGTTTCGGTCGAGTTCCCCATTCAAATGCATGTAACAGTGAGAAACGCACTGTCTTGGCGAAAGAAAGCGTTTTTGTACAACTTCATATGAATAGCTGTAACTTTTGATAGAAGACTCTGATACACATGTTTATGGCTTTATCTTATAGAACTCAAGGTCTCCGTGCAGGGCAAATAGGTTTTGCAGCTGTTTGAGCTAAGATTTCCAAGTTATTCACATAATGAAAACCTATACTTTGTTTCGGTCGAGTTCCCCATTCAAATGCATGTAACAGTGAGAAACGCACTGTCTTGGCGAAAGAAAGCGTTTTTGTACAACTTCATATAAATAGCTGTAACTTTTGATAGAAGACTCGGATACACATGTTTATGGCTTTATCTTATAGAACTCAAGGTCTCTGTGCTGGGCAAACAGGTTTTGCAGCTGTTTGAGCTAAGATTTCCAAGTTATTCACATAATGAAAACCTATACTTTGTTTCGGTCGAGTTCCCACTTCAAATGCATGTAACAGTGAGAAACGCACTGTCTTGGCGAAAGAAAGCGTTTTTGTACAACTTCATATAAATAGCTGTAACTTTTGATAGAAGACTAGGACAAACATGTTTATGGCCTTATATTATAGAACTCAAGGTCTCCGTGCTGGGAAAACAGGTTTTGCAGCTGTTTGAGCTAAGATTTCCAAGTTATTCACATAATGAAAACTTATACTTTGTTTCGGTCGAGTTCCCCATTCAAATGCATGTAACAGGCAGAAACGCACTGTCTTGGCGAAAGAAAGCGTTTTTGTACAACTTCATATGAATAGCTGTAACTTTTGATAGAAGACTCTGATACACATGTTTATGGCTTTATCTTATAGAACTCAAGGTCTCCGTGCAGGGCAAATAGGTTTTGCAGCTGTTTGAGCTAAGATTTCCAAGTTATTCACATAATGAAAACCTATACTTTGTTTCGGTCGAGTTCCCCATTCAAATGCATGTAACAGTGAGAAACGCACTGTCTTGGCGAAAGAAAGCGTTTTTGTACAACTTCATATAAATAGCTGTAACTTTTGATAGAAGACTCGGATACACATGTTTATGGCTTTATCTTATAGAACTCAAGGTCTCTGTGCTGGGCAAACAGGTTTTGCAGCTGTTTGAGCTAAGATTTCCAAGTTATTCACATAATGAAAACCTATACTTTGTTTCGGTCGAGTTCCCACTTCAAATGCATGTAACAGTGAGAAACGCACTGTCTTGGCGAAAGAAAGCGTTTTTGTACAACTTCATATAAATAGCTGTAACTTTTGATAGAAGACTAGGACAAACATGTTTATGGCCTTATATTATAGAACTCAAGGTCTCCGTGCTGGGAAAACAGGTTTTGCAGCTGTTTGAGCTAAGATTTCCAAGTTATTCACATAATGAAAACTTATACTTTGTTTCGGTCGAGTTCCCCATTCAAATGCATGTAACAGTGAGAAACGCACTGTCTTGGCGAAAGAAAGCGTTTTTGTACAACTTCATAGAAATAGCTGTAACTTTTGATAGAAGACTCGGATACACATGTTTATGGCTTTATCTTATAGAACTCAAGGTCTCCGTGCTGGGCAAACAGGTTTTGCAGCTGTTTGAGCTAAGATTTCCAAGTTATTCACATAATGAAAACTTATACTTTGTTTCGGTCGAGTTCCCCATTCAAATGCATGTAACAGTGAGAAACGCACTGTCTTGGCGAAAGAAAGCGTTTTTGTACAACTTCATAGAAATAGCTGTAACTTTTGATAGAAGACTCGGATACACATGTTTATGGCTTTATCTTATAGAACTCAAGGTCTCCGTGCTGGGCAAACAGGTTTTGCAGCTGTTTGAGCTAAGATTTCCAAGTTATTCACATATTGAAAACTTATACTTTGTTTCGGTCGAGTTCCCCATTCAAATGCATGTAACAGTGTTACTCACTGTCTTGGCGAAAGAAAGCGTTTTTGTACAACTTCATAGAAATAGCTGTAACTTTTGATAGAAGACTCGGATACACATGTTTATGGCTTTATCTTATAGAACTCAAGGTCTCCGTGCTGGGCAAACAGGTTTTGCAGCTGCTTGAGCTAAGATTTCCAAGTTATTCACATAATGAAAACCTATACTTTGTTTCGGTCGAGTTCCCCATTCAAAATGCATGTAACAGTGAGAAACGCACTGTCTTGGCGAAAGAAAGCGTTTTTGTACAACTTCATAGAAATAGCTGTAACTTTTGATAGAAGACTCGGATACACATGTTTATGGCTTTATCTTATAGAACTCAAGGTCTCCGTGCTGGGCAAACAGGTTTTGCAGCTGTTTGAGCTAAGATTTCCAAGTTATTCACATAATGAAAACTTATACTTTGTTTCGGTCGAGTTCCCCATTCAAATGCATGTAACAGTGAGAAACGCACTGTCTTGGCGAAAGAAAGCGTTTTTGTACAACTTCATATAAATAGCTGTAACTTTTGATAGAAGACTCGGATACACATGTTTATGGCTTTATCTTATAGAACTCAAGGTCTCCGTGCTGGGATAAATAGGTTTTGCAGCTGTTTGAGCTAAGATTTCCAAGTTATTCACATAATGAAAACTTATACTTTGTTTCGGTCGAGTTCCCCATTCAAATGCATGTAACAGGCAGAAACGCACTGTCTTGGCGAAAGAAAGCGTTTTTGTACAACTTCATAGAAATAGCTGTAACTTTTGATAGAAGACTCAGACAAACATGTTTATGGCTTTATCTTATAGAACTCAAGGTCTCCGTGCTGGGCAAACAGGTTTTGCAGCTGTTTGAGCTAAGATTTCCAAGTTATTCACATAATGAAAACTTATACTTTGTTTCGGTCGAGTTCCCCATTCAAATGCATGTAACAGTGAGAAACGCACTGTCTTGGCGAAAGAAAGCGTTTTTGTACAACTTCATAGAAATAGCTGTAACTTTTGATAGAAGACTCAGACAAACATGTTTATGGCTTTATCTTATAGAACTCAAGGTTCCCGTGCTGGGCAAACAGGTTTTGCAGCTGTTTGAGCTAAGATTTCCAAGTTATTCACATAATGAAAACCTATACTTTGTTTCGGTCAAGTTCCCCATTCAAAATGCATGTAACAGTGAGAAACGCACTGTCTTGGCGAAAGAAAGCGTTTTTGTACAACTTCATAGAAATAGCTGTAACTTTTGATAGAAGACTCGGATACACATGTTTATGGCTTTATCTTATAGAACTCAAGGTCTCCGTGCTGGGCAAACAGGTTTTGCAGCTGTTTGAGCTAAGATTTCCAAGTTATTCACATATTGAAAACTTATACTTTGTTTCGGTCGCGTTCCCCATTCAAATGCATGTAACAGTGAGAAACGCACTGTCTTGAAGAAAGAAAGCGTTTTTGTACAACTTCATATGAATAGCTGTAACTTTTGATAGAAGACTCGGATACACATGTTTATGGCTTTATCTTATAGAACTCAAGGTCTCCGTGCTGGGCAAACAGGTTTTGCAGCTGTTTGAGCTAAGATTTCCAAGTTATTCACATATTGAAAACTTATACTTTGTTTCGGTCGCGTTCCCCATTCAAATGCATGTAACAGTGAGAAACGCACTGTCTTGGCGAAAGAAAGCGTTTTTGTACAACTTCATATGAATAGCTGTAACTTTTGATAGAAGACTCGGATACACATGTTTATGGCTTTATCTTATAGAACTCAAGGTCTCCGTGCTGGGCAAACAGGTTTTGCAGCTGTTTGAGCTAAGATTTCCAAGTTATTCACATAATGAAAACCTATACTTTGTTTCGGTCGAGTTCCCCATTCAAAATGCATGTAACAGTGAGAAACGCACTGTCTTGGCAAAAGAAAACGTTTTTGTACAACTTCATAGAAATAGCTGTAACTTTTGATAGAAGACTCAGACAAACATGTTTATGGCCTTATATTATAGAACTCAAGGTCTCCGTGCTGGGAAAACAGGTTTTGCAGCTGTTTGAGCTAAGATTTCCAAGTTATTCACATAATGAAAACTTATACTTTGTTTCGGTCGAGTTCCCCATTCAAATGCATGTAACAGTGAGAAACGCACTGTCTTGGCGAAAGAAAGCGTTTTTGTACAACTTCATAGAAATAGCTGTAACTTTTGATAGAAGACTCGGATACACATGTTTATGGCTTTATCTTATAGAACTCAAGGTCTCCGTGCTGGGAAAACAGGTTTTGCAGCTGTTTGAGCTAAGATTTCCAAGTTATTCACATAATGAAAACTTATACTTTGTTTCGGTCGAGTTCCCCATTCAAATGCATGTAACAGTGAGAAACGCACTGTCTTGGCGAAAGAAAGCGTTTTTGTACAACTTCATAGAAATAGCTGTAACTTTTGATAGAAGACTCAGACAAACATGTTTATGGCCTTATATTATAGAACTCAAGGTCTCCGTGCTGGGAAAACAGGTTTTGCAGCTGTTTGAGCTAAGATTTCCAAGTTATTCACATAATGAAAACTTATACTTTGTTTCGGTCGAGTTCCCCATTCAAATGCATGTAACAGTGAGAAACGCACTGTCTTGGCGAAAGAAAGCGTTTTTGTACAACTTCATATGAATAGCTGTAACTTTTGATAGAAGACTCGGATACACATGTTTATGGCTTTATCTTATAGAACTCAAGGTTCCCGTGCTGGGAAAACAGGTTTTGCAGCTGTTTGAGCTAAGATTTCCAAGTTATTCACATATTGAAAACTTATACTTTGTTTCGGTCGAGTTCCCCATTCAAATGCATGTAACAGTGAGAAACGCACTGTCTTGGCGAAAGAAAGCTATTTTGTACAACTTCATATAAATAGCTGTAACTTTTGATAGAAGACTCAGACAAACATGTTTATGGCTTTATCTTATAGAACTCAAGGTCTCCGTGCTGGGCAAACAGGTTTTGCAGCTGTTTGAGCTAAGATTTCCAAGTTATTCACATAATGAAAACTTATACTTTGTTTCGGTCGAGTTCCCCATTCAAATGCATGTAACAGTGAGAAACGCACTGTCTTGGCGAAAGAAAGCGTTTTTGTACAACTTCATAGAAATAGCTGTAACTTTTGATAGAAGACTCGGATACACATGTTTATGGCTTTATCTTATAGAACTCAAGGTCTCCGTGCTGGGCAAACAGGTTTTGCAGCTGTTTGAGCTAAGATTTCCAAGTTATTCACATAATGAAAACTTATACTTTGTTTCGGTCGAGTTCCCCATTCAAATGCATGTAACAGTGAGAAACGCACTGTCTTGGCGAAAGAAAGCGTTTTTGTACAACTTCATAGAAATAGCTGTAACTTTTGATAGAAGACTCGGATACACATGTTTATGGCTTTATCTTATAGAACTCAAGGTCTCCGTGCTGGGAAAACAGGTTTTGCAGCTGTTTGAGCTAAGATTTCCAAGTTATTCACATAATGAAAACTTATACTTTGTTTCGGTCGAGTTCCCCCATTCAAATGCATGTAACAGTGAGAAACGCACTGTCTTGGCGAAAGAAAGCTATTTTGTACAACTTCATATAAATAGCTGTAACTTTTGATAGAAGACTCAGACAAACATGTTTATGGCCTTATATTATAGAACTCAAGGTCTCCGTGCTGGGAAAACAGGTTTTGCAGCTGTTTGAGCTAAGATTTCCAAGTTATTCACATATTGAAAACTTATACTTTGTTTCGGTCGCGTTCCCCATTCAAATGCATGTAACAGGCAGAAACGCACTGTCTTGGCGAAAGAAAGCGTTTTTGTACAACTTCATATAAATAGCTGTAACTTTTGATAGAAGACTCGGATACACATGTTTATGGCTTTATCTTATAGAACTCAAGGTCTCCGTGCTGGGCAAACAGGTTTTGCAGCTGTTTGAGCTAAGATTTCCAAGTTATTCACATAATGAAAACCTATACTTTGTTTCGGTCGAGTTCCCCATTCAAAATGCATGTAACAGTGAGAAACGCACTGTCTTGGCGAAAGAAAACGTTTTTGTACAACTTCATAGAAATAGCTGTAACTTTTGATAGAAGACTCAGACAAACATGTTTATGGCCTTATATTATAGAACTCAAGGTCTCCGTGCTGGGAAAACAGGTTTTGCAGCTGTTTGAGCTAATATTTCCAAGTTATTCACATAATGAAAACTTATACTTTGTTTCGGTCGAGTTCCCCATTCAAATGCATGTAACAGTGAGAAACGCACTGTCTTGGCGAAAGAAAGCGTTTTTGTACAACTTCATATAAATAGCTGTAACTTTTGATAGAAGACTCGGATACACATGTTTATGGCTTTATCTTATAGAACTCAAGGTCTCCGTGCTGGGCAAACAGGTTTTGCAGCTGTTTGAGCTAAGATTTCCAAGTTATTCACATAATGAAAACCTATACTTTGTTTCGGTCGAGTTCCCCATTCAAAATGCATGTAACAGTGAGAAACACACTGTCTTGGCGAAAGAAAGCTATTTTGTACAACTTCATAGAAATAGCTGTAACTTTTGATAGAAGACTCAGACAAACATGTTTATGGCCTTATATTATAGAACTCAAGGTCTCCGTGCTGGGAAAACAGGTTTTGCAGCTGTTTGAGCTAAGATTTCCAAGTTATTCACATAATGAAAACTTATACTTTGTTTCGGTCGAGTTCCCCATTCAAATGCATGTAACAGTGAGAAACGCACTGTCTTGGCGAAAGAAAGCGTTTTTGTACAACTTCATAGAAATAGCTGTAACTTTTGATAGAAGACTCGGATACACATGTTTATGGCTTTATCTTATAGAACTCAATGTCTCCGTGCTGGGCAAACAGGTTTTGCAGCTGTTTGAGCTAAGATTTCCAAGTTATTCACATAATGAAAACCTATACTTTGTTTCGGTCGAGTTCCCCATTCAAAATGCATGTAACAGTGAGAAACACACTGTCTTGGCGAAAGAAAGCGTTTTTGTACAACTTCATATGAATAGCTGTAACTTTTGATAGAAGACTCAGACAAACATGTTTATGGCTTTATCTTATAGAACTCAAGGTCTCCGTGCTGGGAAAACAGGTTTTGCAGCTGTTTGAGCTAAGATTTCCAAGTTATTCACATAATGAAAACTTATACTTTGTTTCGGTCGAGTTCCCCATTCAAATGCATGTAACAGTGAGAAACGCACTGTCTTGGCGAAAGAAAGCGTTTTTGTACAACTTCATATGAATAGCTGTAACTTTTGATAGAAGACTCGGATACACATGTTTATGGCTTTATCTTATAGAACTCAAGGTTCCCGTGCTGGGCAAACAGGTTTTGCAGCTGTTTGAGCTAAGATTTCCAAGTTATTCACATAATGAAAACTTATACTTTGTTTCGGTCGAGTTCCCCATTCAAATGCATGTAACAGTGAGAAACGCACTGTCTTGGCGAAAGAAAGCTATTTTGTACAACTTCATATAAATAGCTGTAACTTTTGATAGAAGACTCAGACAAACATGTTTATGGCCTTATATTATAGAACTCAAGGTCTCCGTGCTGGGAAAACAGGTTTTGCAGCTGTTTGAGCTAAGATTTCCAAGTTATTCACATATTGAAAACTTATACTTTGTTTCGGTCGCGTTCCCCATTCAAATGCATGTAACAGTGAGAAACGCACTGTCTTGGCGAAAGAAAGCGTTTTTGTACAACTTCATATGAATAGCTGTAACTTTTGATAGAAGACTCGGATACACATGTTTATGGCTTTATCTTATAGAACTCAAGGTTCCCGTGCTGGGAAAACAGGTTTTGCAGCTGTTTGAGCTAAGATTTCCAAGTTATTCACATATTGAAAACTTATACTTTGTTTCGGTCGAGTTCCCCATTCAAATGCATGTAACAGTGAGAAACGCACTGTCTTGGCGAAAGAAAGCGTTTTTGTACAACTTCATAGAAATAGCTGTAACTTTTGATAGAAGACTCGGATACACATGTTTATGGCTTTATCTTATAGAACTCAAGGTCTCCGTGCTGGGCAAACAGGTTTTGCAGCTGTTTGAGCTAAGATTTCCAAGTTATTCACATAATGAAAACCTATACTTTGTTTCGGTCGAGTTCCCCATTCAAAATGCATGTAACAGTGAGAAACGCACTGTCTTGGCGAAAGAAAACGTTTTTGTACAACTTCATAGAAATAGCTGTAACTTTTGATAGAAGACTCAGACAAACATGTTTATGGCCTTATATTATAGACCTCAAGGTCTCCGTGCTGGGAAAACAGGTTTTGCAGCTGTTTGAGCTAATATTTCCAAGTTATTCACATAATGAAAACTTATACTTTGTTTCGGTCGAGTTCCCCATTCAAATGCATGTAACAGTGAGAAACGCACTGTCTTGGCGAAAGAAAGCGTTTTTGTACAACTTCATATAAATAGCTGTAACTTTTGATAGAAGACTCGGATACACATGTTTATGGCTTTATCTTATAGAACTCAAGGTCTCCGTGCTGGGCAAACAGGTTTTGCAGCTGTTTGAGCTAAGATTTCCAAGTTATTCACATAATGAAAACTTATACTTTGTTTCGGTCGAGTTCCCCATTCAAATGCATGTAACAGTGAGAAACGCACTGTCTTGGCGAAAGAAAGCGTTTTTGTACAACTTCATATGAATAGCTGTAACTTTTGATAGAAGACTCTGATACACATGTTTATGGCTTTATCTTATAGAACTCAAGGTCTCCGTGCAGGGCAAATAGGTTTTGCAGCTGTTTGAGCTAAGATTTCCAAGTTATTCACATAATGAAAACCTATACTTTGTTTCGGTCGAGTTCCCCATTCAAATGCATGTAACAGTGAGAAACGCACTGTCTTGGCGAAAGAAAGCGTTTTTGTACAACTTCATATAAATAGCTGTAACTTTTGATAGAAGACTCGGATACACATGTTTATGGCTTTATCTTATAGAACTCAAGGTCTCTGTGCTGGGCAAACAGGTTTTGCAGCTGTTTGAGCTAAGATTTCCAAGTTATTCACATAATGAAAACCTATACTTTGTTTCGGTCGAGTTCCCACTTCAAATGCATGTAACAGTGAGAAACGCACTGTCTTGGCGAAAGAAAGCGTTTTTGTACAACTTCATATAAATAGCTGTAACTTTTGATAGAAGACTAGGACAAACATGTTTATGGCCTTATATTATAGAACTCAAGGTCTCCGTGCTGGGAAAACAGGTTTTGCAGCTGTTTGAGCTAAGATTTCCAAGTTATTCACATAATGAAAACTTATACTTTGTTTCGGTCGAGTTCCCCATTCAAATGCATGTAACAGTGAGAAACGCACTGTCTTGGCGAAAGAAAGCGTTTTTGTACAACTTCATAGAAATAGCTGTAACTTTTGATAGAAGACTCGGATACACATGTTTATGGCTTTATCTTATAGAACTCAAGGTCTCCGTGCTGGGCAAACAGGTTTTGCAGCTGTTTGAGCTAAGATTTCCAAGTTATTCACATAATGAAAACTTATACTTTGTTTCGGTCGAGTTCCCCATTCAAATGCATGTAACAGTGAGAAACGCACTGTCTTGGCGAAAGAAAGCGTTTTTGTACAACTTCATAGAAATAGCTGTAACTTTTGATAGAAGACTCGGATAAACATGTTTATGGCTTTATCTTATAGAACTCAAGGTCTCCGTGCTGGGCAAACAGGTTTTGCAGCTGTTTGAGCTAAGATTTCCAAGTTATTCACATAATGAAAACTTATACTTTGTTTCGGTCGAGTTCCCCATTCAAATGCATGTAACAGTGTTACTCACTGTCTTGGCGAAAGAAAGCGTTTTTGTACAACTTCATAGAAATAGCTGTAACTTTTGATAGAAGACTCGGATACACATGTTTATGGCTTTATCTTATAGAACTCAAGGTCTCCGTGCTGGGCAAACAGGTTTTGCAGCTGCTTGAGCTAAGATTTCCAAGTTATTCACATAATGAAAACCTATACTTTGTTTCGGTCGAGTTCCCCATTCAAAATGCATGTAACAGTGAGAAACGCACTGTCTTGGCGAAAGAAAGCGTTTTTGTACAACTTCATAGAAATAGCTGTAACTTTTGATAGAAGACTCGGATACACATGTTTATGGCTTTATCTTATAGAACTCAAGGTCTCCGTGCTGGGCAAACAGGTTTTGCAGCTGTTTGAGCTAAGATTTCCAAGTTATTCACATAATGAAAACTTATACTTTGTTTCGGTCGAGTTCCCCATTCAAATGCATGTAACAGTGAGAAACGCACTGTCTTGGCGAAAGAAAGCGTTTTTGTACAACTTCATATAAATAGCTGTAACTTTTGATAGAAGACTCGGATACACATGTTTATGGCTTTATCTTATAGAACTCAAGGTCTCCGTGCTGGGATAAATAGGTTTTGCAGCTGTTTGAGCTAAGATTTCCAAGTTATTCACATAATGAAAACTTATACTTTGTTTCGGTCGAGTTCCCCATTCAAATGCATGTAACAGGCAGAAACGCACTGTCTTGGCGAAAGAAAGCGTTTTTGTACAACTTCATATAAATAGCTGTAACTTTTGATAGAAGACTTTGATACACATGTTTATGGCTTTATCTTATAGAACTCAAGGTCTCCGTGCTGGGCAAACAGGTTTTGCAGCTGTTTGAGCTAAGATTTCCAAGTTATTCACATAATGAAAACCTATACTTTGTTTCGGTCGAGTTCCCCATTCAAATGCATGTAACAGTGAGAAACGCACTGTCTTGGCGAAAGAAAGCGTTTTTGTACAACTTCATATAAATAGCTGTAACTTTTGATAGAAGACTCGGATACACATGTTTATGGCTTTATCTTATAGAACTCAAGGTCTCCGTGCTGGGCAAACAGGTTTTGCAGCTGTTTGAGCTAAGATTTCCAAGTTATTCACATAATGAAAACCTATACTTTGTTTCGGTCGAGTTCCCTATTCAAATGCATGTAACAGTGAGAAACGCACTGTCTTGGCGAAAGAAAGCTATTTTGTACAACTTCATATAAATAGCTGTAACTTTTGATAGAAGACTCAGACAAACATGTTTATGGCCTTATATTATAGAACTCAAGGTCTCCGTGCTGGGAAAACAGGTTTTGCAGCTGTTTGAGCTAAGATTTCCAAGTTATTCACATAATGAAAACTTATACTTTGTTTCGGTCGAGTTCCCCATTCAAATGCATGTAACAGTGAGAAACGCACTGTCTTGGCGAAAGAAAGCGTTTTTGTACAACTTCATATAAATAGCTGTAACTTTTGATAGAAGACTCGGATACACATGTTTATGGCTTTATCTTATAGAACTCAAGGTCTCCGTGCTGGGCAAATAGGTTTTGCAGCTGTTTGAGCTAAGATTTCCAAGTTATTCACATAATGAAAACCTATACTTTGTTTTGGTCGAGTTCCCACTTCAAATGCATGTAACAGTGAGAAACGCACTGTCTTGGCGAAAGAAAGCGTTTTTGTACAACTTCATATAAATAGCTGTAACTTTTGATAGAAGACTCAGACAAACATGTTTATGGCCTTATATTATAGAACTCAAGGTTCCCGTGCTGGGAAAACAGGTTTTGCAGCTGTTTGAGCTAAGATTTCCAAGTTATTCACATAATGAAAACTTATACTTTGTTTCGGTCGAGTTCCCCATTCAAATGCATGTAACAGTGAGAAACGCACTGTCTTGGCGAAAGAAAGCGTTTTTGTACAACTTCATATAAATAGCTGTAACTTTTGATAGAAGACTCAGACAAACATGTTTATGGCTTTATCTTATAGAACTCAAGGTCTCCGTGCTGGGCAAACAGGTTTTGCAGCTGTTTGAGCTAAGATTTCCAAGTTATTCACATAATGAAAACTTATACTTTGTTTCGGTCGAGTTCCCCATTCAAATGCATGTAACAGTGAGAAACGCACTGTCTTGGCGAAAGAAAGCGTTTTTGTACAACTTCATATAAATAGCTGTAACTTTTGATAGAAGACTCGGATACACATGTTTATGGCTTTATCTTATAGAACTCAAGGTCTCCGTGCTGGGCAAACAGGTTTTGCAGCTGTTTGAGCTAAGATTTCCAAGTTATTCACATAATGAAAACTTATACTTTGTTTCGGTCAAGTTCCCCATTCAAATGCATGTAACAGTGAGAAACGCACTGTCTTGGCGAAAGAAAGCGTTTTTGTACAACTTCATATAAATAGCTGTAACTTTTGATAGAAGACTCGGATACACATGTTTGTGGCTTTATCTTATAAAACTCAAGGTCTCCGTGCTGGGCAAATAGGTTTTGCAGCTGTTTGAGCTAAGATTTCCAAGTTATTCACATAATGAAAACCTATACTTTGTTTCGGTCGAGTTCCCCATTCAAATGCATGTAACAGTGAGAAACGCACTGTCTTGGCGAAAGAAAGCGTTTTTGTACAACTTCATATAAATAGCTGTAACTTTTGATAGAAGACTTTGATACACATGTTTATGGCTTTATCTTATAGAACTCAAGGTCTCCGTGCTGGGCAAACAGGTTTTGCAGCTGTTTGAGCTAAGATTTCCAAGTTATTCACATAATGAAAACTTATACTTTGTTTCGGTCGAGTTCCCCATTCAAATGCATGTAACAGTGAGAAACGCACTGTCTTGGCGAAAGAAAGCGTTTTTGTACAACTTCATATAAATAGCTGTAACTTTTGATAGAAGACTCAGACAAACATGTTTATGGCCTTATATTATAGAACTCAAGGTTCCCGTGCTGGGAAAACAGGTTTTGCAGCTGTTTGAGCTAAGATTTCCAAGTTATTCACATAATGAAAACTTATACTTTGTTTCGGTCGAGTTCCCCATTCAAATGCATGTAACAGTGAGAAACGCACTGTCTTGGCGAAAGAAAGCGTTTTTGTACAACTTCATATAAATAGCTGTAACTTTTGATAGAAGACTCGGATACACATGTTTGTGGCTTTATCTTATAAAACTCAAGGTCTCCGTGCTGGGTAAACAGGTTTTGCAGCTCTTTGAGCTAAGATTTCCAAGTTATTCACATAATGAAAACCTATACTTTGTTTCGGTCGAGTTCCCCATTCAAATGCATGTAACAGGCAGAAACGCACTGTCTTGGCGAAAGAAAGCGTTTTTGTACAACTTCATAGAAATAGCTGTAACTTTTGATAGAAGACTTTGATACACATGTTTATGGCTTTATCTTATAGAACTCAAGGTCTCCGTGCAGGGCAAATAGGTTTTGCAGCTGTTTGAGCTAAGATTTCCAAGTTATTCACATAATGAAAACCTATACTTTGTTTCGGTCGAGTTCCCCATTCAAATGCATGTAACAGTGAGAAACGCACTGTCTTGGCGAAAGAAAGCGTTTTTGTACAACTTCATATAAATAGCTGTAACTTTTGATAGAAGACTCGGATACACATGTTTATGGCTTTATCTTATAGAACTCAAGGTCTCTGTGCTGGGCAAACAGGTTTTGCAGCTGTTTGAGCTAAGATTTCCAAGTTATTCACATAATGAAAACCTATACTTTGTTTCGGTCGACTTCCCACTTCAAATGCATGTAACAGTGAGAAACGCACTGTCTTGGCGAAAGAAAGCGTTTTTGTACAACTTCATATAAATAGCTGTAACTTTTGATAGAAGACTAGGACAAACATGTTTATGGCCTTATATTATAGAACTCAAGGTCTCCGTGCTGGGAAAACAGGTTTTGCAGCTGTTTGAGCTAAGATTTCCAAGTTATTCACATAATGAAAACTTATACTTTGTTTCGGTCGAGTTCCCCATTCAAATGCATGTAACAGTGAGAAACGCACTGTCTTGGCGAAAGAAAGCGTTTTTGTACAACTTCATATAAATAGCTGTAACTTTTGATAGAAGACTCGGATACACATGTTTATGGCTTTATCTTATAGAACTCAAGGTCTCCGTGCTGGGCAAACAGGTTTTGCAGCTGTTTGAGCTAAGATTTCCAAGTTATTCACATAATGAAAACTTATACTTTGTTTCGGTCGAGTTCCCCATTCAAATGCATGTAACAGTGAGAAACGCACTGTCTTGGCGAAAGAAAGCGTTTTTGTACAACTTCATATAAATAGCTGTAACTTTTGATAGAAGACTCGGATACACATGTTTATGGCTTTATCTTATAGAACTCAAGGTCTCCGTGCAGGGCAAATAGGTTTTGCAGCTGTTTGAGCTAAGATTTCCAAGTTATTCACATAATGAAAACCTATACTTTGTTTCGGTGGAGTTCCCCCATTCAAATGCATGTAACAGTGAGAAACACACTGTCTTGGCGAAAGAAAGCGTTTTTGTACAACTTCATATAAATAGCTGTAACTTTTGATAGAAGACTCGGATACACATGTTTATGGCTTTATCTTATAGAACTCAAGTTTCCCGTGCTGGGCAAACAGGTTTTGCAGCTGTTTGAGCTAAGATTTCCAAGTTATTCACATAATGAAAACCTATACTTTGTTTCGGTCGAGTTCCCCATTCAAATGCATGTAACAGTGAGAAACGCACTGTCTTGGCGAAAGAAAGCTATTTTGTACAACTTCATAGAAATAGCTGTAACTTTTGATAGAAGACTCAGACAAACATGTTTATGGCCTTATATTATAGAACTCAAGGTCTCCGTGCTGGTCAAACAGGTTTTGCAGCTGTTTGAGCTAAGATTTCCAAGTTATTCACATAATGAAAACCTATACTTTGTTTCGGTCGAGTTCCCCATTCAAATGCATGTAACAGTGAGAAACGCACTGTCTTGGCGAAAGAAAGCGTTTTTGTACAACTTCATATAAATAGCTGTAACTTTTGATAGAAGACTCGGATACACATGTTTATGGCTTTATCTTATAGAACTCAAGGTCTCCGTGCTGGGCAAATAGGTTTTGCAGCTGTTTGAGCTAAGATTTCCAAGTTATTCACATAATGAAAACCTATACTTTGTTTTGGTCGAGTTCCCACTTCAAATGCATGTAACAGTGAGAAACGCACTGTCTTGGCGAAAGAAAGCGTTTTTGTACAACTTCATATAAATAGCTGTAACTTTTGATAGAAGACTCAGACAAACATGTTTATGGCCTTATATTATAGAACTCAAGGTTCCCGTGCTGGGAAAACAGGTTTTGCAGCTGTTTGAGCTAAGATTTCCAAGTTATTCACATAATGAAAACTTATACTTTGTTTCGGTCGAGTTCCCCATTCAAATGCATGTAACAGTGAGAAACGCACTGTCTTGGCGAAAGAAAGCGTTTTTGTACAACTTCATATAAATAGCTGTAACTTTTGATAGAAGACTCAGACAAACATGTTTATGGCTTTATCTTATAGAACTCAAGGTCTCCGTGCTGGGCAAACAGGTTTTGCAGCTGTTTGAGCTAAGATTTCCAAGTTATTCACATAATGAAAACTTATACTTTGTTTCGGTCGAGTTCCCCATTCAAATGCATGTAACAGTGAGAAACGCACTGTCTTGGCGAAAGAAAGCGTTTTTGTACAACTTCATATAAATAGCTGTAACTTTTGATAGAAGACTCGGATACACATGTTTATGGCTTTATCTTATAGAACTCAAGGTCTCCGTGCTGGGCAAACAGGTTTTGCAGCTGTTTGAGCTAAGATTTCCAAGTTATTCACATAATGAAAACTTATACTTTGTTTCGGTCAAGTTCCCCATTCAAATGCATGTAACAGTGAGAAACGCACTGTCTTGGCGAAAGAAAGCGTTTTTGTACAACTTCATATAAATAGCTGTAACTTTTGATAGAAGACTCGGATACACATGTTTGTGGCTTTATCTTATAAAACTCAAGGTCTCCGTGCTGGGCAAATAGGTTTTGCAGCTGTTTGAGCTAAGATTTCCAAGTTATTCACATAATGAAAACCTATACTTTGTTTCGGTCGAGTTCCCCATTCAAATGCATGTAACAGTGAGAAACGCACTGTCTTGGCGAAAGAAAGCGTTTTTGTACAACTTCATATAAATAGCTGTAACTTTTGATAGAAGACTTTGATACACATGTTTATGGCTTTATCTTATAGAACTCAAGGTCTCCGTGCTGGGCAAACAGGTTTTGCAGCTGTTTGAGCTAAGATTTCCAAGTTATTCACATAATGAAAACTTATACTTTGTTTCGGTCGAGTTCCCCATTCAAATGCATGTAACAGTGAGAAACGCACTGTCTTGGCGAAAGAAAGCGTTTTTGTACAACTTCATATAAATAGCTGTAACTTTTGATAGAAGACTCAGACAAACATGTTTATGGCCTTATATTATAGAACTCAAGGTTCCCGTGCTGGGAAAACAGGTTTTGCAGCTGTTTGAGCTAAGATTTCCAAGTTATTCACATAATGAAAACTTATACTTTGTTTCGGTCGAGTTCCCCATTCAAATGCATGTAACAGTGAGAAACGCACTGTCTTGGCGAAAGAAAGCGTTTTTGTACAACTTCATATAAATAGCTGTAACTTTTGATAGAAGACTCGGATACACATGTTTGTGGCTTTATCTTATAAAACTCAAGGTCTCCGTGCTGGGTAAACAGGTTTTGCAGCTCTTTGAGCTAAGATTTCCAAGTTATTCACATAATGAAAACCTATACTTTGTTTCGGTCGAGTTCCCCATTCAAATGCATGTAACAGGCAGAAACGCACTGTCTTGGCGAAAGAAAGCGTTTTTGTACAACTTCATAGAAATAGCTGTAACTTTTGATAGAAGACTTTGATACACATGTTTATGGCTTTATCTTATAGAACTCAAGGTCTCCGTGCAGGGCAAATAGGTTTTGCAGCTGTTTGAGCTAAGATTTCCAAGTTATTCACATAATGAAAACCTATACTTTGTTTCGGTCGAGTTCCCCATTCAAATGCATGTAACAGTGAGAAACGCACTGTCTTGGCGAAAGAAAGCGTTTTTGTACAACTTCATATAAATAGCTGTAACTTTTGATAGAAGACTCGGATACACATGTTTATGGCTTTATCTTATAGAACTCAAGGTCTCTGTGCTGGGCAAACAGGTTTTGCAGCTGTTTGAGCTAAGATTTCCAAGTTATTCACATAATGAAAACCTATACTTTGTTTCGGTCGACTTCCCACTTCAAATGCATGTAACAGTGAGAAACGCACTGTCTTGGCGAAAGAAAGCGTTTTTGTACAACTTCATATAAATAGCTGTAACTTTTGATAGAAGACTAGGACAAACATGTTTATGGCCTTATATTATAGAACTCAAGGTCTCCGTGCTGGGAAAACAGGTTTTGCAGCTGTTTGAGCTAAGATTTCCAAGTTATTCACATAATGAAAACTTATACTTTGTTTCGGTCGAGTTCCCCATTCAAATGCATGTAACAGTGAGAAACGCACTGTCTTGGCGAAAGAAAGCGTTTTTGTACAACTTCATATAAATAGCTGTAACTTTTGATAGAAGACTCGGATACACATGTTTATGGCTTTATCTTATAGAACTCAAGGTCTCCGTGCTGGGCAAACAGGTTTTGCAGCTGTTTGAGCTAAGATTTCCAAGTTATTCACATAATGAAAACTTATACTTTGTTTCGGTCGAGTTCCCCATTCAAATGCATGTAACAGTGAGAAACGCACTGTCTTGGCGAAAGAAAGCGTTTTTGTACAACTTCATATAAATAGCTGTAACTTTTGATAGAAGACTCGGATACACATGTTTATGGCTTTATCTTATAGAACTCAAGGTCTCCGTGCAGGGCAAATAGGTTTTGCAGCTGTTTGAGCTAAGATTTCCAAGTTATTCACATAATGAAAACCTATACTTTGTTTCGGTGGAGTTCCCCCATTCAAATGCATGTAACAGTGAGAAACACACTGTCTTGGCGAAAGAAAGCGTTTTTGTACAACTTCATATAAATAGCTGTAACTTTTGATAGAAGACTCGGATACACATGTTTATGGCTTTATCTTATAGAACTCAAGTTTCCCGTGCTGGGCAAACAGGTTTTGCAGCTGTTTGAGCTAAGATTTCCAAGTTATTCACATAATGAAAACCTATACTTTGTTTCGGTCGAGTTCCCCATTCAAATGCATGTAACAGTGAGAAACGCACTGTCTTGGCGAAAGAAAGCTATTTTGTACAACTTCATAGAAATAGCTGTAACTTTTGATAGAAGACTCAGACAAACATGTTTATGGCCTTATATTATAGAACTCAAGGTCTCCGTGCTGGTCAAACAGGTTTTGCAGCTGTTTGAGCTAAGATTTCCAAGTTATTCACATAATGAAAACCTATACTTTGTTTTGGTCGAGTTCCCACTTCAAATGCATGTAACAGTGAGAAACGCACTGTCTTGGCGAAAGAAAGCGTTTTTGTACAACTTCATAGAAATAGCTGTAACTTTTGATAGAAGACTCAGACAAACATGTTTATGGCCTTATATTATAGAACTCAAGGTCTCCGTGCTGGGAAAACAGGTTTTGCAGCTGTTTGAGCTAAGATTTCCAAGTTATTCACATAATGAAAACTTATACTTTGTTTCGGTCGAGTTCCCCATTCAAATGCATGTAACAGTGAGAAACGCACTGTCTTGGCGAAAGAAAGCGTTTTTGTACAACTTCATATAAATAGCTGTAACTTTTGATAGAAGACTCGGATACACATGTTTATGGCTTTATCTTATAGAACTCAAGGTCTCCGTGCTGGGCAAACAGGTTTTGCAGCTGTTTGAGCTAAGATTTCCAAGTTATTCACATAATGAAAACTTATACATTGTTTCGGTCGAGTTCCCCATTCAAATGCATGTAACAGGCAGAAACGCACTGTCTTGGCGAAAGAAAGCGTTTTTGTACAACTTCATATAAATAGCTGTAACTTTTGATAGAAGACTTTGATACACATGTTTATGGCTTTATCTTATAGAACTCAAGGTCTCCGTGCTGGGCAAACAGGTTTTGCAGCTGTTTGAGCTAAGATTTCCAAGTTATTCACATAATGAAAACCTATACTTTGTTTCGGTCGAGTTCCCCATTCAAATGCATGTAACAGTGAGAAACGCACTGTCTTGGCGAAAGAAAGCTATTTTGTACAACTTCATAGAAATAGCTGTAACTTTTGATAGAAGACTCAGACAAACATGTTTATGGCTTTATCTTATAGAACTCAAGGTCTACGTGCTGGGAAAACAGGTTTTGCAGCTGTTTGAGCTAAGATTTCCAAGTTATTCACATAATGAAAACCTATACTTTGTTTCGGTCGAGTTCCCCATTCAAATGCATGTAACAGGCAGAAACGCACTGTCTTGGCGAAAGAAAGCGTTTTTGTACAACTTCATATAAATAGCTGTAACTTTTGATAGAAGACTTTGATACACATGTTTATGGCTTTATATTATAGAACTCAAGGTCTCCGTTCTGGGAAAACAGGTTTTGCAGCTGTTTGAGCTAAGATTTCCAAGTTATTCACATAATGAAAACTTATACTTTGTTTCGGTCGAGTTCCCCATTCAAATGCATGTAACAGTGTTACTCACTGTCTTGGCGAAAGAAAGCGTTTTTGTACAACTTCATAGAAATAGCTGTAACTTTTGATAGAAGACTCGGATACACATGTTTATGGCTTTATCTTATAGAACTCAAGGTCTCCGTGCTGGGCAAACAGGTTTTGCAGCTGTTTGAGCTAAGATTTCCAAGTTATTCACATAATGAAAACTTATACTTTGTTTCGGTCGAGTTCCCCATTCAAATGCATGTAACAGTGAGAAACGCACTGTCTTGGCGAAAGAAAGCGTTTTTGTACAACTTCATATAAATAGCTGTAACTTTTGATAGAAGACTCGGATACACATGTTTATGGCTTTATCTTATAGAACTCAAGGTCTCCGTGCTGGGATAAATAGGTTTTGCAGCTGTTTGAGCTAAGATTTCCAAGTTATTCACATAATGAAAACCTATACTTTGTTTCGGTCGAGTTCCCCATTCAAATGCATGTAACAGGCAGAAACGCACTGTCTTGGCGAAAGAAAGCGTTTTTGTACAACTTCATATAAATAGCTGTAACTTTTGATAGAAGACTTTGATACACATGTTTATGGCTTTATCTTATAGAACTCAAGGTCTCCGTGCTGGGCAAACAGGTTTTGCCGCTGTTTGAGCTAAGATTTCCAAGTTATTCACATAATGAAAACCTATACTTTGTTTCGGTCGAGTTCCCCATTCAAATGCATGTAACAGTGAGAAACGCACTGTCTTGGCGAAAGAAAGCGTTTTTGTACAACTTCATATAAATAGCTGTAACTTTTGATAGAAGACTCAGACAAACATGTTTATGGCCTTATATTATAGAACTCAAGGTCTCCGTGCTGGGAAAACAGGTTTTGCAGCTGTTTGAGCTAAGATTTCCAAGTTATTCACATAATGAAAACTTATACTTTGTTTCGGTCGAGTTCCCCATTCAAATGCATGTAACAGTGAGAAACGCACTGTCTTGGCGAAAGAAAGCGTTTTTGTACAACTTCATATAAATAGCTGTAACTTTTGATAGAAGACTCGGATACACATGTTTATGGCTTTATCTTATAGAACTCAAGGTCTCCGTGCTGGGCAAATAGGTTTTGCAGCTGTTTGAGCTAAGATTTCCAAGTTATTCACATAATGAAAACCTATACTTTGTTTTGGTCGAGTTCCCCATTCAAATGCATGTAACAGGCAGAAACGCACTGTCTTGGCGAAAGAAAGCGTTTTTGTACAACTTCATATAAATAGCTGTAACTTTTGATAGAAGACTCAGACAAACATGTTTATGGCCTTATATTATAGAACTCAAGGTCTCCGTGCTGGGAAAACAGGTTTTGCAGCTGTTTGAGCTAAGATTTCCAAGTTATTCACATAATGAAAACCTATACTTTGTTTCGGTCGAGTTCCCCATTCAAATGCATGTAACAGTGAGAAACGCATTGTCTTGGCGAAAGAGTCGGGTAGTGCAGAGCAGATGAAGTCCCTGACCAGCTTCTCGAAGCATTTGCTTACGATGGGGGTCAGGGCTACAGGTCGCCAGTCGTTCAATGAGGAGATGGTGGAGGATTTGGGTACAGGGACGATGGTGGCCATTTTGAAGCAGGCTGGGACTACAGACAGAGAGAGGGAAAGGTTGAAGATGTGCGTGAACACCCCAGCCAGCTGATCCGCGCATGACTTGAGGACGCGGCCGGGAATCCCGTCCAGACCAGTAGCTTTGCGTGCGTTCACCTTCCTGAAGCACTTCCGCACATCCTCCTCAGACACAGTGTGCGCACTGACGTCATCCGCGGTGCGCACACTGTCCGGTCTCATGGTGTTCGCTGTGTCGAATCTAGCGTAGAATACGTTTAGATCCTCACACAGAGAGGCCGTGGTCTGCGGTGTGCTGGTTTTCCCTCTAAAGTCTGTGATCGTGTTTAGTCCCTGCCACATACTCCGAGGGTTGTCAAACTGTTGCTCCACCCTGTCCCTGTACTCACGTTTGGCTGCTTTGATCGTCTTCCGGAGTTGGTAATGTGCGTGTTTGTAGTCCGATGTGTTTGCGGAGGCAAAGGCGGTGCTCCGTGCCGCCAGTGCCGCACGAACATCTCCGTTAATCCAGGGTTTTTGATTTGGGAAGGATTTAACTGTTCTGGATGGGACGACATCTTCCACGCATTTCCTGATAAATCCGCAGACTGAGTCTGTGTATTCATCAATGTCCCTAGCAGCCACGTGAAACATTTCCCAGTCCGCGTGATCAAAACAGTCCCGCAGCGCAGACTCCGATTGGTCCGTCCAACAGTGCACCGCCCTCCGGGTTGGAGCTTCCTGTTTCAGCTTCTGCCTGTAGGCGGGCAGGAGCAGGATGGAGCGGTGATCTGATTGGCCGAATGGAGCGCGGGGGAGGGCTTTGTACGCATCCCGGAAAGAGGTGTAGCAGTGGTCGAGTAGCCGGTCTCCACGCGTGTTAAAATGGATGTGTTGGTGGAGTTTGGGTGAGACTTTCTTCAGGTTTCCCTTATTAAAGTCCCCGGTCGTGATAAACGCTGCCTCTGGGTGTGCGGTTTCCTCGCTGCTGATCGCGCTGTACAGTTCCCTGAGTGCTCGGTCAGTGTCGGCTTGTGGGGGAATGTAAACAGCCGTAATAATCACTGCTGTAAATTCCCTCGGTAGCCAGAATGGCCGGCACTTAATCATCAGGTACTCCAGGTCCGGTGAGCAGAAGGATTTGACCGGGAGCACGTTCGCATAATCACACCAGCTGTTGTTGATCATGAAACACACACCACCGCCTCTGCTTTTCCCAGTAAGATCCTGTGACCTGTCCGCGCGATGCACGGAGAACCCCGGTAGTTGTATTGCGGAGTCCGGTACCTTGTCCGATAGCCAGGTTTCTGTGAGGCAGATCACGCAGCAGTCCCGCATCTCTCGCTGGAATGAGATCCGTGCCCGAAGCTCGCACAGCTTGTTCTCCAGAGACTGCACATTAGCCAGTAATAAACTGGGTAACAGTGGTCTGTTAGTGCGCCGTCCCAGTCGAACCAGAACGCCAGATCTTCTCCCTCTGCGTCGGCGTTTGCGGCCTCCAGGGCCAGAGAACAAAGGCGTCTCAGGTGAGATGAATGGGGGGTCTGCAAACGGAGCGTCCGTGTTGCAAAACTTGAAATCCGGAAAGTTATAAGAAAGACCGTCTTTTTTTATTTTACTATTGGTCCTCTCATGTTCACAAATTGACCCATTGGCTTGAATCTCAAGACCTGCTGTGGTGCAAACTGGAACGCCTGTCGTGCACTTCCTCATCCTTAGAAGCTTTATTATTCTCTCCACTACCACTTAAGCCTTCTCATTTCACCCAAAATCCCGTGGTACAGTCTAGTCTAAGGGTCTGGTCACAATTCAGGAGTCATTTTAAGTACATCTCTGCGTCAGTACACATGCCCATCACGCAGAACCATCTGTTTACTCCTGGCCTCATTGATGGTACCTATGTACAGTGGAAGCGTCATGGTATTAATACATTTAAGGATCTCTATAAAGATGGCACTTTCTTAACTTTTTTAGACCTGTGTTCAGAAACAAATCTTCCGGCTACCAATCTATTCCGTTATTTTCAGGCACGGCATTGCACTTCTGCTCTCTTCCCCTCCTACCCTCTTCTCCCAAATGTCCAACCGTGGGAGGAATTCTTATCCCTTAAACCCAATAAGAAGTCAATTATATCTTTAATATATAAACAACTTATGGATTTAAATGTCCATTCCGTTGCTAAAATTAGGGGGGCTTGGGAGCAGGAGTTAGGAATAATTTTTTCGGATCAGCAATGGGAGAAAGCAGTATCCAATGTCCATTATAGTACGTCCTGTGCCAGGTTACAACTCATCCAGTTCAAGGTGTTGTACAGGGTTTACTATTCAAAGTCTCGTCTGTCTGAGATTTACCCACAAGTGATGGATCAGTGTGAGAGATGTCATGCCACCCCATGTGACTTAGGCCATATGTTCTTTCTGTGCCCAAGACTCCATGGCTTCTGGAGTCAGTATTCAGTTATTCTTTCCAAAGCTCTTGGGACCCAAATCTGCATGGACCCTTTTCTAGCTGTTTTTGGGCTTCCAGTCAACACTGGTCTAACCGACCCTACACACTTCAAAATATTAGCCTTTACATCACTTTTGGCTAGACGTTGCATCTTACTCCTTTGGAAATCTTCAAAGCCACCTTCAGTTTCTTTTTGGTTTAGAGATGTGATGTCATCTCTTAAATTGCAAAAGATAGGCCTTGTGGCGAAGGGCAAATACAGAGAATTTTATTCTATCTGGGGCCCCTTCGTGGACTATTGCAAGTCATTAAACGCTCTACCAGCTGATTAATATCATGTCTCTTCCCCCCCCCCTTTTTTTTTTTTTTTTTTTTTTTTTTCCCCCCCTTTTGGGGTTTGTGTTTGTTTTGGGTTTCTTATTAGGTTTTGTTTTGTTTGTTTACTTAAGCGTGTGTGTAGGTGTGCCTGTGTGTGTGTTATTGTGTCTGTTCATGTAAGAAAAACTAAAAAATATGTGAGGGGAACAGATTGTGTTGTCATTGTAAACTACTGTACACTTGTCTCTCAATAAAAATATTAAAAAAAATAAAATAAAATAAAATAAAATACGGTAAATCATCAAAAAAAAAAAAAAAGAAAGAAAGACCGTCTTTTATGTCCAGTAAGGTTTGTCGGTCGTACACAAGGAGACATGTGCTACTCGCGAAAAAATGAAGGAAAGGTAAAATTAAACACAGAAAAAAGCTGTTGCTTGGGAGAGCTCGCGACGAGGCTGCCATACTCGGCGCCATCTTGATAAAAGAGCCCACCACAGGCCCTGGTGTAATGTGGATGGCCTCATCCAACAGTACAGGCCCTGGTGTGGTGAAGATGAACTCACAGGAATCACTGTCCTTGATGTAAAGTTTATGGCCTCAGCCAACAACAGTGGTCCTGGTGAAATGTGGATGGTATCGGTCAGCACCACACACCCTGGTGCATTGTGGATGGCATCAACGAGCAGCAGAGGCCCTGGTGTAATGTGGATGGCATGACCCAGTAACACAGGCCCTGGTAAAATGTGTATGGTATCAGGCAGCAGCACAGGCCCTGGTGTGGTGAATATGGCCTCACAGGGAGCATTGGCCCAGGTGCAATGTGGATGGCCTCTGCCAGCAACGCAGGCAGTGGTGTGATGAAGATGGCCTCACAGGAAGAACTGTACCTGGTGTAATGTGGATGGCCTCAGACCTCAGCGCAGGCCCTGCTGTCGTGAAGTTGGCCTCAGAGGGAGCACTAGCCCTGGTGCAATGTGGATGCCCTAAGCCAGCAATACAGGCCCTGGTGTGGTGACGATAGCCTCACAGAGAGCACATGCCATGGTATAATGTGGATGGCCTCAGCCAGTAGCACAGGCCCTGGTGTAATGTGAATGTCCTCAGCCATGACCACAGGCCCTGATCAAATGTAGTTGTCCTCAGCCATGACCACAGGACCTGGTGAAATGTAAATGTTCTCAGCCAGTAGCAAAGGCCCTGTAGTAATGTGGATGGCCTCATCTAACAACTCTGTCGCTGGTGAAATATGGATGGTATTGGTCAGCACTACACACCCTGGTGTAATGTGAATGGCCTTAGCCAAAACCACTGGCTCTGGTGAAATGTGCATGATATCGGTCAGCACCAGAGGCCCAGGTGTAATGTGGATGGCATCAACGAGCAGCAGAGGCCCTGTTTGGGTGAAGATGGCCTCACAGGAAGCACTGTCCCTGGTGTAATGTGTATGGCCTCAGCCAACAACAGTGGCCCTGGTGAAATATGGATGGTATTGGTCAACACCACACACCCTGGTGTAATGTGAATAGCCTCAGCCAACACAACTGGCCCTGGTGAAATGTGCATGATATTGGTCAGCAGCACAGGCTCAGGTGTAATGTAGATGGCATCAACGAGCAGCACTGTCCCGGGTGTAATGTGTATGGCCTCAGCTAAGAACAGTGGCCCTGGTGAAATGTGGATGGTATTGGCCAGCACCACAGGCCCTGGTGTAATGTGGATGGCCTCATCCAACAGTACAGGCCCTGGTGTGGTGAAGATGGTCTCACAGGAAGCACTGTCCCTGGTGTAATGTGTATGGCCTCAGCCAACAACACTGGCCCTGGTGAAATGTGGATTATATTGGCCAGCACCACAGGCCCTGGTGTAATGTGAATATCCTCAGGGCCATTGTGTTTTCTGGAACGCATCAGCCGGCAACACAATCCCTGGTGAAATATGGATGGTATCATCGATTAGCACAGGCCCTGGTGTAATGTGGATGGCCTCATCCAACAGTACAGTCCCTGGTGTGGTGAAGATCGCCTCACAGGAAGCACTGTCCCTGATGTAAAGTGTATGGCCTCAGCCAACAACAGTGGCCCTGGTGAAATGTGGATGGTATTGGCCAGCACAACAGGCCATGTTGTAATGTGAATGTCCTCAGCCAGTAGCACAGGCCCTTGTGTACTGTGGATCGCATCGGCCAGCAACACAAGCCCTGGAGAAATGTGGATGGTATCATCGAGTAGCACAGGCTCTGGTGTAATGTGGATTGCCTCATCCAACATTACAGTCCCTGGTGTGGTGAAGATCGCCTCACAGGAAGCAGTGTCCCTAGTGTAAAGTGTATGGCCTCAGCCAACAACAGTGGCCTTGGTGAAATATGGATGGTATTGGCCAGCACCACAGGCCCTGGTGTAATGTGAATGTCCTCAGCCAGAAGCACAGGCCCTTGTGTATTGTGGATCGCATCAGCCAGCAACACAAGCCCTGCTGAAATGTGGTTGGTATCAACGAGTAGCACAGGCCCTGGTGTAATGTGGATGGCCTCAGCCAGCACAACAGGCCCTGGTTTGGTGATGATGGCATCACATGAAGCACTGGCAGTGGTGTAATGTGGATGGCCTGAGCAAACAACACTGGCTCTGGTGAAATGTGGATGGTATTGGCCAGCACCATAGGCCCTGGTGTAATGTGGATGGCATCATCCAGCACCACAGGCCCTGGTGTGGTGATGATGTGAAAACTAAGTCCTGTGAAAACTAAGGTCTCTAATCAGAAGTATTTGACTCCGTGGTATAATTCTCAAACACGTAGCCTAAAGCAGATGACTCGTAATCTGGAGAGGAAATGGCGTGTCACAAATTTAGAGGATCATCATTTAGCCTGGAGAAATAGTTTGCTGCTTTATAAGAAAGCCCTCCGCAAAGCCAGAACATCTTACTATTCATCACTGATTGAAGAAAATAAGAACAACCCCAGGTTTCTCTTCAGCACTGTAGCCAGGCTGACAAAAAGTCAGAGCTCTTTTGAGCCAACCATCCCTTTAACGTTAACTAGTAATGACTTCATGAACTTCTTCACAAATAAAATTTTTATCATTAGAGAAAAAATTACCAGTAATCATCCCACAGATGTAATATTATCTACAGCTACTCTTAGTACCATTGATGTTAAGTTAGACTCTTTTTCTCCAATTGATCTTTCTGAGTTAACTTCAATAATTACTTCCTCCAAACCTTCAACGTGTCTTTTAGACCCCATTCCTACAAAACTGCTCAAAGAAGTCCTGCCATTAATTAATTCTTCAATCTTAAATATGATCAACCTATCTCTAATAATCGGCTATGTACCACAGGCCTTCAAGCTGGCTGTAGTTAAACCTTTACTCAAAAAGCCATCTCTAGACCCAGCAGTCTTAGCTAATTATAGGCCAATCTCCAACCTTCCTTTCATATCAAAAATCCTTGAAAGAGTAGTTGTCAAACAGCTAACAGATCATCTGCAGAGGAATGGTTTATTTGAAGAGTTTCAGTCAGGTTTCAGAGCTCATCACAGCACAGAAACAGCTTTAGTGAGGGTTACAAATGATCTTCTTATGGCCTCTGACAGTGGACTCATCTCTGTGCTTGTCCTGCTAGACCTTAGCGCAGCATTCGATACTGTTGACCATAATATCCTATTAGAGCGATTAGAACATGCTGTAGGTATTACAGGTACTGCACTGCAGTGGTTTGTATCATATCTATCTAATAGACTCCAATTTGTGCATGTAAATGGAGAGTCCTCTTCACACACTGAGGTTAATTATGGAGTTCCACAGGGTTCAGTGCTAGGACCAATTCTGTTTACATTATACATGCTTCCCTTAGGCAGCATCATTAGAAGACATAGCATACATTTACACTGCTATGCCGATGACACCCAGCTCTATCTGTCCATGAAGCCAGATAACACACACCAATTAGTTAAACTGCAGGAATGTCTTAAAGACATAAAGACCTGGATGGCCGCTAACTTTCTGCTTCTTAATTCAGATAAAACTGAGGTTATTGTACTCGGCCCTGAAAATCTTAGAAATATGGTATCTAACCAGATTCTTACTCTGGATGGCATTACCTTGGCCTCCAGTAACACTGTGAGGAACCTTGGAGTCATTTTTGACCAGGACATGTCCTTCAATGCACATATTAAACAAATATGTAAGACTGCTTTCTTCCATTTGCGCAACATCACTAAAATTAGAAATATCCTGTCTCAGAGTGACGCTGAAAAACTAGTTCATGCATTTATTACTTCCAGGCTGGACTACTGTAATTCATTATTATCAGGATGTCCAAAAAACTCACTGAAAAGCCTTCAGCTAATCCAAAATGCTGCAGCAAGAGTACTGACAGGGACTAGAACTTTTTAGAAAGAGAGAGCATATTTCTCCTGTTTTGGCTTCCCTTCATTGGCTTCCTGTTAAATCCAGAATTGAATTCAAAATCCTGCTCCTCACATACAAGGTCTTAAATAATCAGGCCCCATCTTATCTTAATGACCTTGTAGTACCATATCACCCTATTAGAGCACTTCGCTCTCGCTCTGCAGGCCTACTTGTTGTTCCTAGAGTATTTAAAAGTAGAATGGGAGGCAGAGCCTTCAGTTTTCAGGCCCCTCTTCTGTGGAACCAGCTTCCAGTTTGGATTCGGGAGACAGACACTATCTCTACTTTCAAGATTAGGCTTAAAAGTTTTCCTTTTTGCTAAAGCATATAGTTAGGGCTGGACCAGGTGATCCTGAATCCTCCCTTAGTTATGCTGCAATAGACGTAGGCTGCCGGGGGATTCCCATGATGCATTGAGTTTTTCCTTTCCAGTCACCTTTCTCACTCACTATGTATTAACAGACCTCTCTGCATTGAATCATATCTGTTATTAACCTCTGTCTCTCTTCCACAGCATGTCTTTTATCCTGTCTTCCTTCTCTCACCCCAACCGGTCGCAGCAGATGGCCGCCCCTCCCTGAGCCTGGTTCTGCCGGAGGTTTCTTCCTGTTAAAAGGGAGTTTTTCCTTCCCACTGTCGCCAAAGTGCTTGCTCATAGGGGGTCATATGATTGTTGGGTTTTTCTCTGTATCTATGAAGCGCCTTGAGGCGACTTTTGTTGTGATTTGGCGCTATATAAATAAAATTGAATTGAATTGAATTGAATGATGGCCTTACAGGAAGCACTGTCCCTGGTGTAATGCGGATGGCCTCATCCAACAACACTGGCCCTGGTGAAATGTGGATGGTATTGGCCAGCACCAGAGGTGCTGGTGTAATTTGAATGGCTTCAGCCAGCAGCAGAGGCCGTCGTGTGGTGAAGATGGCCTGACAGGAAGCACTGTCCCTGGTGTAATGTGCATGGCCTCAGCAAACAACACTGGCCTTGGTGAAATGTCGATGGTTTTGGCCAGCACCAAAAGCCCTGCTGTAATGTAGATGGAATCAGCCAGTAGCAAAGGCCCTTGAGTATTGTGAACGGCATCAGCCAGCAACACCACTGGCCCTTGTGAAATGTGGATGGTTTCGGCCAGCAACACAGGCCCTTGGGTTATGTGGAAGGCTAGCAGCACTGGCCCTTGTGTAATGTGGATGGTATCAGCCAGCACCACTGGCCCTTGTGTGGTGATGATGGCCTCACAGGAAGCACTGTCCCTGGTGTAATTTGGATGGCCTCATCCAACAACACTGGCCCTGGTGAAATGTGGATGGTATTGGCCAGCACCACAGGCCCTGGTGTAATGTGAATGTCCTCAGCCAACACCACTGGGCCTGGTGTAATGTGGATGGTATTGGCCAGCACCACAGGCACTGGTGTAATGTGAATGGCCTCATCCAACAACACTGGCCCTGGTGAAATGTGGATGGTATTGGCCAACACCACAGGCCCTGGCGTAATGTGAATGTTCTCAGCCGACACCACTTGCCCTGGTGTAATGGGGATGGCATCAGCCAGTAACACAGGCCATTGTGGATTGTGGATTGCATCAGCCAGCAACACAGGCCCTGGTGAAATGTAGATGACCTCAGACAGCAGCGCAGGCCCTGCTGTCGTGAAGTTGGCCTCAGAGGGAGCACTAGCCCTGGTGCAATCTGGATGCCCTAAGCCAGCAATACAGGCCCTGGTGTGGTGATGATGGCCTCAGCCAAAAGCACTGTCCCTGGTGTTATGTGTATGGCCTCAGCCAACAACAGTGGCCCTGGTGAAATGTGGATTGTATTGGCCAGTATCACAGGCCCTTCTGTGTTGTGGATGTCATCAGCCAGCAACACAAGCCCTGGTGAAATGTGGATGGTATCAACAAGTAGCACAGGCCCTGGTGTAATGTGGATGGCCTCATCCAGAACCACAGGCCCTGGTGTGGTGATGATGGCCTAACATGAAGCACTGGTAGTGGTGTAATGTGGATGGCAACAGCCAACAACAGTGGCCCGGGTGAAATGTGGATGGTATTGGCCAGCACAACAGGCCATGTTGTAATGTGAATGTCCTCAGCCAGTAGCACAGGCCCTTGTGTACTGTGGATCGCATCAGCTAGCAACACAAGCCCTGGTGAAATGTGGATGGTATCAACGAGTAGCACAGGCCCTGGTGTAATGTGGATGGCCTCATCCAGTAACACCACAGGCCGTGGTTAAATGTGGTTGTTTTCGGCCAGCACCACAGGCCCTTGGGTAATTTGGATGGCTAGCAGCACAGGCCCTTGACTGGTGAAGATGGCCTCACAGGAATCACTGGCCCTGGTGTATTTTCGATGGCATCAGCAAGCAGCACAGACCCTTGTCTAGTGAAGATGGCCTCACAGAAATCACTGGCCCTGGTGTATTGTGGATGGCATCAGCCATCAACACAGGCCCTCGTGAAATATAGGTGGCCTCAACCAGCAGCACAGGCCCTACTGCAATGTGAATGGCCTCAGCCAGCAACACAGTCCCTGGTGTAATGTTAATGTCCTCATCCAACCCCATGGCCCCGGTGCAATGTAGATGGCCTCAGCCAGCAGCACATGACCTGGTGTAATGTGGATGGCATAATCTAACAACACTGGCCCTTGTGAAATATGAATGGTATTGGTAAGCACCACACACCCTTGTGTAATGTGGATGGCCTCAGCAAACAACACTGGCCTTGGTGAAATGTCGATGGTATTGGCCAACACCACAGGCCCTGCTGTAATGTAGATGGCATTAGCCAGTAGCACAGGCCCTTGAGTATTGTGAACGGCATCAGCCAGCAACACAGGCCCTGGTGAAATGTGGATGGTATCAACGAGTAGCACATGCACTGGTGTAATGTGGCTGGCCTCATCCAGCAACACCACTGGCCCTTGTGAAATGTGGATGGTTTCGGCCAGCAACACAGGCCCTTGGGTTATGTGGAAGGCTAGCAGCACTGGCCCTTGTGTAATGTGGATGGTATCAGCAAGCACCACAGGCCCTGGTGTGGTGATGATGGCCTCACAGGAAGCACTGTCCCTGGTGTAATTTGGATGGCCTCATCCAACAACACTGGCCCTGGTGAAATGTGGATGGTATTAGCCAGCACCACAGGCCCTGGTGTAATGTTAATGTCCTCAGCCAACACCACTGGCCCTGGTGTAATGTGGATGGTATTGGCCAGCACCAAAGGGCCTGGTGTAATGTGGATGGCCTCAGCCAAAAGTACAGGCCCTGGTGTGGTGAAGATGGCCTCACAGGAAGCACTGTTCCTGATGTAAAGTGTATGGCCTCAGCCAAAAACAGTGGCCCTGGTGAAATGTGGATGGTATTGGCCAGCACCACAGGCCCTGGTGTAATGTGGATGGCATCAACGAATAGCACAGGCCCTGGTGTAATGTTTATGGCATCATCCAGCACCACAGGCCCCGGTGAAATGTGGATGGTATTGGCCAGCACCACAGGCCATTGTGTAATGTGGATGGCCTCAGCCAACACCACTGGACCTGTTGAAATGTGGATGATATTGGCCAGCACAACAGGCCATGTTGTAATGTGAATGTCCTCAGCCAGTAGCACAGGCCCTTGTGTACTGTGGATCGCATCAGCCATCAACACAGGCCCTCGTGAAATATAGGTGGCCTCAGCCAGCAGCACAGGCCCTACTGCAATGTGAATGGCCTCAGCCAGCAGTACAGGACCTGGTGTAATGTGAATGGCATAATCTAACAACACTGGCCCTTGTGAAATATGGATGGTATTGGTAAGCACCACACACCCTGGTGTAATGTGGATAGCCTTAGCTTACACCACTGGCCCTAGTGTAATGTGCATGATATCGGCCAGCATCACAGGCCCTATTGTGGATGGCATCAACGAGCATCAAAGGCCCTGGTGGGGTAAAGATGGCCTCACAGGAAGCACAGGCCCTGGTGTAATGTGGATGGTAGAAGCCGGCATCACAGTCTCTGGTGTAATGTGGATGGCTTAAGCCAACAACAGTGGCCCTGGTGAAATGTGGATGGTATTGGCCAGCACCAGAGGCCCTGGTGTAATTTGAATGGCTTCAGCCAGCAGCACAGGCCCTCGTGTTGTGAAGATGGCCTCACAGGAAGCACTCTCCCTGGTGTAATGTGGATGGCCTCAGCAAAAAACACTGGCCTTGGTGAAATGTCGATGGTATTGGCCAGCACCACAGGCCCTTCTGTAATGTAGATGGCATCAGCCAGTAGCACAGGCCCTTGAGTATTGTGAATGTCCTCAGCCAACACCACTGGCCCTGGTGTAATGTGGATGGCATCAGCCAGTAGCACAGGCCCTTGTGTATTGTGGATGGCATCAGCCAGTAGCACAGGACCTGGTGTAATATGGATGGTATTGGCCAGCACCACAGTCCCTGGTGTGGTGATGATGGCCTAGCCAACAGCACTGTCCCTAGTGTTATGTGTATGGCCTCAGCCAGCAACAGTGGCCCTGGTGAAATATGGATCGTATTGCTCAGCACCACACACCCTGATGTAATGTGAATGGCCATAGCCAACACCACTTGATCTGGTGAAATGTGCATGATATCGTTCAGCACCACAGGCCCAGGTCTAATGTGAATGGCCTCAGCCAACAACAGTGGCCCTGGTGAAATATGGATCGTATTGGCCAGCACCACAGGCCCTGGTGTAATGTGGATGGCATCAACGAGTAACACAGGCCCTGGTGTAATGTGGATGGCCTCATCCAGCACCACACGCCCTGGTGTGGTGATGATGGCCTCAGCCAAAAGCACTGTCCCTGGTGTTATGTGTATGGCCTCAGCCAACAACAGTGGCCCTGGTGAAATGTGGATGGTATTGGCCAGCACCACAGGCCCTGGTGTAATGTGGATGGCATCAACGAATAGCACAGGCCCTGGTGTAATGTTTATGGCATCATCCAGCACCACAGGCCCCGGTGAAATGTGGATGGTATTGGCCAGCACCACAGGCCATTGTGTAATGTGGATGGCCTCAGCCAACACTACTGGACCTGTTGAAATGTGGATGATATTGGCCAGCACAACAGGCCATGTTGTAATGTGAATGTCCTCAGCCAGTAGCACAGGCCCTTGTGTACTGTGGATCGCATCAGCCATCAACACAGGCCCTCGTGAAATATAGGTGGCCTCAGCCAGCAGCACAGGCCCTACTGCAATGTGAATGGCCTCAGCCAGCAGCACAGGACCTGGTGTAATGTGAATGGCATAATCTAACAACACTGGCCCTTGTGAAATATGGATGGTATTGGTAAGCACCACACACCCAGGTGTAATCTGGATAGCCTTAGCTTACACCACTGGCCCTAGTGTAATGTGCATGATATCGGCCAGCATCACAGGCCCTAATGTGGATGGCATCAACGAGCATCAAAGGCCCTGGTGGGGTAAAGATGGCCTCACAGGAAGCACAGGCCCTGGTGTAATGTGGATGGCTTAAGCCAACAACAGTGGCCCTGGTGAAATGTGGATGGTATTGGCCAGCACCAGAGGCCCTGGTGTAATTTGAATGGCTTCAGCCAGCAGCACAGGCCCTTGTGTTGTGAAGATGGCCTTACAGGAAGCACTGTCCCTGGTGTAATGTGGATGGCCTCAGCAAAAAACACTGGCCTTGGTGAAATGTCGATGTTATTGGCCAGCACCACAGGCCCTTCTGTAATGTAGATGGCATCAGCCAGTAGCACAGGTCCTTGAGTATTGTGAATGGCATCAGCCAGCAACACAGGCCCTTGGGTAATGTGGAAGGCTAGCAGCACAGGCCCTTGTGTAATGTGGATGGTATCAGCCAGTAGCACAGGCCCTGGTGTGGTGATGATGGCCTCACAGGAAGCACTGTCCCTGGTGAAATGTGAATTTCCTCAGCCAACAACACTGGCCCTGGTGAAATGTCGATGGTATTGGCCAGCACCACAGGCCCTGGTGTAATGTCAATGTCCTCAGCCATGACCACAGGCCCTGATGAAATGTTGTTGGCCTCAGCCATGACAACACTCCCTGGTGAAATGTAAATGTCCTCAGCCAGTAGCACAGGCCCTGGTGTAATGTGGATGGCCTCATCCAGCAACACCACAGGCCCTGGTGCAATGTGGATGCTCTCTGCCAGCAACGCAGGCAGTGGTGTGGTGAAGATGGCTTCATGGGGAGCACTGTCCCTGGTGTAATGTTGATGGCATCAGCCAGTAGCACAGGCCTTTGTATATTGTGGATGGGATCAGCCACCACCACAGGCCCTGGTGAAATGTAATTGGCCTCAGCCATGACCACAGGCCCTGGTGAAATGTAAATATCCTCAGCCAGTAGCACAGGCCCTGTTGTAATGTGGATGGCCTCATCTAACAACACTGTCCCTGGTGAAATATGGATGGTATTGGTCAGCACCACACACCCTGGTGTAATGTGAATGGCTATAACAAACACCACTGGCCCTGGTGAAATGTGCATGATATCGGTCAGCACCAAAGGCCCAGGTGTAATGTGGATGACATCAACGAGCAGCAGAGGCCCTGATGGGGTGAATGTGGCCTCACAGGAAGCACTGTCTCTGGTGTGATGTGGATGGTAGAAGGCGGCATCACAGGCCGTGATGTAATGTGGATGGCCTCTTCTAACAACACTGTCCCTGGTGAAATATGGATGGTATTGGTCAGCACAACACACCCTGGTGTAATGTGAATGGCCATAGCCAACACCACTTGATCTGGTGAAATGTGCATGATATCGTTCAGCACCACAGGCCCAGGTGTAATGAGAATGTCCTCAACCAAAACCACTGGCCCTGGTGTAATGTGGATGGCATCAGCCAAAGTGTTTCCTCACTTGGCTCATGCGAGCCCAGCCCAATTTTTACTCTTTAAGTGTGCGCGTGTGTGTATGTGTGTGTGGGTGGGGGTGGGGGGATATAAGTGTATTGAGAGTGTGGGGAGTGAGTTGGAGGGTGGGGTGGGCTGCTTTTAACTATGTAAAGCACTTTGTGCTACATTTTTTCTGTATGAAAAGTGCTTTATAAATAAAGATTGATTGATTGATTGATTGATTGATTGATTGATTGATTGATTGATTGATTGATTGATTGATTGATTGATTGATTGATTGATTGATTGATTGTGTATTGTGGATGGCATCAGCCAGTAGCACAGGCCCTGGTGTGGTGAAGATGGCCTCACAGGAAGCACTGTCCCTGGTATAATGTGTATGGCCTCAACTAAGAACAATGGCCCTGGTGAAATGTGGATGGTATTGGCCAGCACCACAGGCCCTGGTGTATTGTGCATGGCCTTAGCCAACACCACTGGCCATGGTGAATTGTGCATGATATTTGTCAGCACCACAGGCCATATTGTAATGTGGATGGCATCAGCAAGTAGCATATGCCCTGGAGTGGTGATGATGGCCTCACAGGAAGCACTGTCGCTGGTGTAAAGTGTATGGCCTCAGCCAAGAACAGTGGCCCTGGTGAAATGTGCATGGTATTGGTCAGCACCACACACGCTGGTGTAATGTGAATAGCCTTAGCCAACACCACTGGCCCTGGTGAATTGTGCATGATATTTGTCAGCACCACAGGCCCTGGTGTAATGTGGATGGCATCAGCAAGTAGCACAGGCCCTGGAGTGGTGATGATGAACTCACAGGAAGCACTGTCGCTGGTGTAATGTGGATGGTAAAAAGCCAACAGTACAGGCCCTGGTTAAATGTGGATGTATTGGCCAGCCCCACAGGCCCTGGTGTGGTGATGATGGAATCACAGGAAGCACTGGCCCTGGTGAAATGTGGATGGTATTGGCCAGCACCACAGGCCCTGGTGTAATGTGAATGTCCTCAGCCAGTAGCACAGGCCCTTGTGTATTGTGGAACCCATCAGCCAACAACACAAGCCCTGGTGAAATTTGGATGGTATCAGCGAGTAGCACAGGCCCTGGTGTAATTTGGATGGCCTCATCCAAAGACACTGGCCCTGGTGAAATGTGGATGGTATTGGCCAGCAGCACAGGCCCTGGTGTAATGTGGATTCCCTCATCCAACAAGACTGGCACTGCTGAAATCTGGATGTATTGGCCAGTAGCACAAGACCTTGTATATTGTGGATCGCATCAGCCAAAAGCACACTCACTGGTGTGGTGAAGATGGCCTCATAGGAAGCACTGTCCTTGGTGTAATGTGTATTGCCTAAGCTAAGAACAGTGGCCCTGGTGAAATGTGGATGGTATTGGCCAGCACCACACACCCTGGTGTAATGTGGATGGCCTCATCCAACAGTACAGGCCCCTGTGTGGTGTAGATGGCCTCACAGGAAGCACTGTCCCTGGTGTAAAGTGTATGGCACACACACACACACACACACATACACAGTATTCTTTGTTCACATGTATACCTATGTAAGATGTTATATGTTAATGACCCATATTCATGTAACCACAATAAAAGGAGTGCTATGGGGGACCTGGCTGAGAGTCTGACGGAGGTCAAGTGGTGGAACGACACTTAGCTCCAGGCAGGTCTCCCTCATGCATGAGTAACATGAAGAACTTTGCCTACTTCGGGTCTTGCTTGCTGTGTAATTATATTGCCTTCAACGTTCCAGCGAATAGGTTCAAGCTACAAACCTATCAGTACAGCACTTCAGAGTCACACAGCTAGCGATCGAAGATTTATATGAATTCGACAAGCTAAACGCATTATGTACTGTACAGCAGCGGTCTCCAACATTTTTTGCATCACGGACCAGTTTAATGTCAGATGGACCGGCCTTTAAGGTGTTGTGGATAAATACAAGAAAATAAAATGATACAGACAAAGATAAAAACTGTGGTATTTTCTAAATATAATAATAAACGCGAATTCAGCTGTGTAATTGTGTAACTGTCATGAAACTTAGCAAGCAGTTTGCTAACTGTAGCATGGGAGATGGGTGGTCTCGTAGGGTGTGTTGCATTGAAATCTGCTGCAATGAATTACTGCGTTCACCAGATATCAACACAATTTCGATCCGCTCCTCACGTGTTAACCTCTTCGACATGTCAATGGCTGTGAACAAAGAGAAACTTGTAAATAACTCATGAATGAATAAAGTTACGTTGAAACCAAGCACACCATTGTTTTTCTTGTGACATTACCAATAAGTTTGATGTGTCACATGGCCCTCTTCCTATTGAAAAAACAAAAGTTGTATCCAAGATGGCCGACTTCTAAATGGCCACCATGGTCACCACCCATCTTGAGGAGTTTGCCCCCTCACATATACTAATCTGCCACAAACAGGACTTTAATATCACCAACCATTCCCATTTTATTACAGTGTATCCATATAAATGGCCCACCCTGTATTTCATTCAATTGTATATAGTATTTTGTACACTATTGTGTACAGTATCTTATTGATATCTTATTCCAGTTTATTTCTCTAATTTTTCTATGCAACTTTGCACTGTCCACTGCTGTAACAAAACAAATTTCCCACGTGTGGGACTAATAAAGGTTGTCTTATCTTATCATATCTTATATTACCTGAAAGGGCCAAGCTGTATTGCAAGAATAACACTTCTGTTGCCATTGTCACATAGGGCAATAATAGACTGGCACGTGTGAGATTGACACAGTTACACATTTATCTGTACAGATCATGGATTTATCTACAAATACTAGATGTTGAGGTGTGGATATTGACTAAATTCATTTTAACATGGATGAAATGAATTTTGAACTAGATCTTGTTTAGAAAAAATTGGTACAACACAACCAAAAAACAAAGCTAGCGACCTGTCTTTGGTTTGTGATCACCAGTGGGTGCTATCACACGCATTCACTTTTGAGAGAAAAAAAGAGTTGAAGAAAACATATGCTAGCTATCTAATCAGCATTTTTAAGTTAGATTTAACGAACGGCAGCAATCATCAATACTTCAAATCACTACTTCAAAGCAGTGTATTAAAATAAGTCATTTTTATTATATAAAGATGCTGAATTACAGTTAAAAACCAAATTGTAGCAGTGCTAGATTGCCGTTTTTATTTTTGCTTAACAGATGCCAAAGAAATCAGTGGCAGACAAAACTGCAGTATTTGAAGTCCCCTGTTCTTCAAAACAAGCAGTCATAAAAAATGGAAACATTCCAACATGGGATGACATGTGGCAAAATCTGTGCAAACAACTTGGTGAAAAGATGACACCAAAAGCCCTTTAAACCTCTGTCAAATTAAACAGACACAATGTTTGGGCTGCTCTGGATTACAGTAATGAAAACAGAACCACTGACACAGACAGCAGTGACAATGACAATGCTTTTGAACCAAGGACTCTCCTTCACAAAACGAAGACTGCAAGACTTTAAATGTGGATCCCATTTGAACAGTGATACATTTGATACATGCGATTCCAGATAAAGTCACACACAAAAAGAGGGGGAATACACCATTTTGAAGCCAGGTACATGGACTCATGTAGTAAACCAGGGAACCTCGAAAGAAAGCCAAGGTGTACCCACAACTGTGTTTTGTTTCATAAATATCAGAGGAGGAGCGTATTGGCCAGCTGTATATTACATGTGAAAAGGAAGCTGAAATTCACTGGCCAAAGGTGCTGAAGTGTGTAATGGCAAACACAGATGAATCCATGCACACTGGCCTTTTCCAGAAGTGTGTGGGCACAAGTAACAAAAGAACTTTGTAAAGGCAAACTGCAGCCCCGTGTACGAAGAGCAAAAAACCCAGCAAGTCTGTTGCAAAATCATGAGTTGGATACCAGCGTAAAACACCTGCATGATAGAACAACCGCGCTTTATGAGGAAAGGTAATGTGAAAACTGTTGTTTGTTTGATTTGTTTTTAATTACTGTGAACATTTGGTTTATGGTGGAGTCAAATCTGATGTTAGCTAACAGTTAGTGTGCTTTGCTCAGAGAGAAGTGGTTTTAAAAAAAATGGAGAAAAGTATGAAAACACAATGTTTCTGTGATTTCTGTCCTTTGCTAAACATCAAAAGTAGCATGCAATGCAGTTTATATATATATATATATATATATATATATATATATATATATATATATTTATATATATATATATATATATATATATATATATATATATGCTCTCACAGCTAGAGATTGACGAGGTACAACACAAATGCTACGGCAAGGAGGAATCAGGACGCCAGGTCAGGGGGGAGATATCATCACCCCCACCCGAGATTGGGTACATAGCCCCAAGTGCGATAGGAGAAGGATCGTTGAGTGCGAGAGGAACTGACCTGAAAAATAGGATCATGGCCAAGCTTGAAACCTGGATCCCGCGTAGCCGGTTACCAAGATTACGTGAAGTTCCCTCAGAAGGTCTGCTAGATGATGTTAATGCAGCACTACGGGCAATACCTACAACCACGATTACCGACACTAACAAGCTGATCTACAATACGGCAACAGTGATCAGTGAGATGCTTGGCTACAAGTTGAACAGCGACAAGGGGCAGTACCCTCCATGGAGAAGGAGGCTAGAGGGCAAGATCAAAGTAGCACGGAGGGAGGTTAGCCAACTAACGGAGTTGCAGAAAGGTAAGACAAATAAGGTGCCTAAGAAATACAGCAAGCTGTCCATACCTGAGGCCTTGGAAACTGCCAAGCAAAGACTCACAGCCTTGGCCAGCCGCTTGAGGAGGTACACCAGAGAGATAGAAGGCAGGAGAATAAACCAGCTGTTCTCCACAGAACCAGCAAAGGTGTACTCTCAGTGGCAAGGGAACAATAAGAGAACAGCACCACCAAGGCCGGAGACGGAGCAATACTGGAAGAGCATATGGGAGAAGGATGCAACCCATAACGGCAATGCTCAGTGGCTAGAGGATCTGAGGGCTGACCACAGCGACCTCCCTGAACAGGGTCCAGTAACCATCACAGTGGCAGATATCCAAGAAAGGGTCTCCAGTATGAAGAGTTGGACAGCACCAGGGCCCGACATGGTTCACGCCTACTGGCTGAAGAAGCTGACTGCACTCCACGAGCGTCTGGCAGCACAAATGAACCAGCTGCTAGTTAACGAGAGACACCCGGAATGGCTAACTGAAGGCCGGACGGTCCTGATCCCCAAGGACCCCAAGAAGGGACCGGTCCCCTCCAACTACCGACCAATAACCTGCCTCAGTACTACATGGAAGCTCCTGTCAGGCATCATATCGGCTAAGATGAACAGGCACATGGGTCAATACATGAGCGGGACACAGAAAGGAATTGGCAAGAATACCAGAGGCGCAAAACACCAGCTACTGGTAGACAGAACAATCAGCCGAGACTGCAAGACCAGACTGACCAACCTGTGCACTGCCTGGATTGATTACAAGAAGGCCTATGACTCAATGCCCCACAGCTGGATACTGGAATGCCTAGAATTGTACAAGATCAATGGGACCCTAAGAGCCTTCATCAGGAACTCAATGGGGATGTGGCGTACAACACTAGAGGCCAACTCCAAGCCCATAGCACAAGTCACCATCAAGTGCGGGATCTACCAAGGAGATGCTCTGTCCCCACTGCTGTTCTGCATAGGCCTGAACCCCCTCAGTGAGATCATTAACAAGACTGGCTACGGATACCGACTACAGAACGGAGCAGTTGTCAGCCACCTCCTGTACATGGATGACATCAAGCTGTATGCCAAGAGTGAACGAGACATCGATTCACTGATCCACACTACCAGGCTATACAGCAATGACATTGGAATGTCGTTCGGACTGGAGAAGTGTAGTCGGATGGTAACAAAGAGAGGGAAGGTAGTCAGAACTGAGGGGATTGAACTACCAGAAGGCAACATTGCAGACATAGAGGACAGTTACAAGTACTTGGGGATCCCACAGGCGAATGGGAACCATGAAGAGGCCACTAGAAAAGCTGCAACCACCAAGTACCTGCAGAGGGTCAGGCAAGTCCTGAGGAGTCAGCTGAATGGTAAGAACAAGATCCGGGCCATCAACACGTACGCCCTGCCCGTGATCAGGTACCCTGCTGGGGTAATAGGCTGGCCAAAGGAGGAGATAGAAGCCACTGACATAAAGACAAGAAAGCTCCTTACCATGCATGGAGGGTTTCACCCCAAATCCAGCACCCTGAGGCTGTACGCTAAGCGGAAGGAAGGGGGCCGGGGACTGGTGAGTGTCAGCACCACAGTCCAGGATGAGACAACGAACATCCAAGAATACATTAGGAAGATGGCCCCAACTGACCGAGTGCTCAGTGAATACCTCAGGCAGCAGAAACCCAAGAAAGAGGAGGGAGACGAGGAACCATCATGGAAGGACAGGCCCCTGCACGGTATGTACCACCGGCAGATAGAGGAGGTGGCTGATATCCAGAAATCCTACCAGTGGCTGGACAAAGCTGGACTGAAAGACAGCACAGAGGCACTAATCATGGCAGCACAAGAACAAGCTCTGAGCACAAGATCCATAGAGGCTGGGGTCTATCACACCAGGCAAGACCCCAGGTGCAGGCTGTGTAAAGATGCCCCAGAGACAATCCAGCACATAACAGCAGGGTGCAAGATGCTAGCAGGCAAGGCATACATGGAACGCCATAACCAAGTGGCCGGCATAGTGTACAGGAACATCTGTGCCGAGTATAACCTGGAAGTCCCGAGGTCAAAATGGGAGATGCCCCCAAGGGTGGTGGAGAATGACCGAGCTAAGATCCTGTGGGACTTCCAGATACAGACGGACAAAATGGTGGTGGCTAACCAACCGGACATAGTGGTGGTAGACAAACAGAAGAAGACGGCCGTAGTGATCGATGTAGCGGTTCCGAATGACAGCAATATCAGGAAGAAGGAACACGAGAAGCTGGAGAAATACCAAGGGCTCAGAGAAGAGCTCGAGAGGATGTGGAGGGTGAAGGTAACGGTGGTCCCCGTGGTAATCGGAGCACTAGGTGCGGTGACTCCCAAGCTAGGCGAGTGGCTCCAGCAGATCCCAGGAACAACATCGGAGATCTCTGTCCAGAAGAGCGCAGTCCTGGGAACAGCTAAGATACTGCGCAGGACCCTCAAGCTCCCAGGCCTCTGGTAGAGGACCCGAGCTTGAAGGATAAACCGCCCGCAGGGGCGTGCTGGGTGTTTTTTTTATATATATTCTAATTTTTGCCTCATAACTTTTGCACTGTCCACTCCTGCTGTGACAAAACAAATTTCCCACGTGTGGGACTAATAAAGGTTATCTTATCTTATCTTATCTTATATATATAGTCAGTTAGTTAGATAGATAGATGTGGATGTTCCTTGTCTCATCCTGGATTGTGGTGCTGACACTCACCAGTCCCTGGCCTCCTTCCTTCCGCTTAGCGTACAGCCTCAGAGTGTTAGACTTGGGGTGAAACCCTGCATGCATGGTAAGGGGCTTTCTTGTCTTGATGTTTATTATCCCAGCCTGATCACGGGCAGGGCATAGGTGTTGATAGCCCGGATCTTGTTCTTACTGTTCAGCTGACTCCTCAGGACTTGTCTGACCCTCTGCAGGTACTTGGTGGTTGCAGCTTTCTTAGCGGCCTCTTCATGGTTTCCATTTGCCTGTGGGATCCCCAGGTACTTGTACCTGTCCTCAATGTCTGCAATGTTGCCCTTTGGTAGTTCAATCCCCTCAGTTCCCACTACCTTCCCTCTCTTTGTTAACATCTGACTACACTTCTCCAGTCCGAACGACATTCTGATGTCATTGCTGTATATCCTGGTAGTGTGGATCAGTGAATTGATGTCTCGTTCACTCTTGGTATACAGCTTGATGTCATCCATGTACAGGAGGTGGCTGACAACTGCTCCATTCCGTAGTCGGTATCCGTAGCCAGTCTTGTCAATGATCTCACTGAGGGGGTTTGGGCCTATGCAGAAGCAGTGGGGACAGAGCATCTCCTTGGTAGATCCCGTACTTGATGGTCACTTGTGCTATGGACATGAAGTTGGCCTCTAGTGTTGTACACTGTTAGGTTTAATGTATGTGTTGTAGGTTGCCATTTAAAAAGCTAGAATGCTTCTGTTTGCTATCGAGGTAACCTACGCATATGACTACGTGCAGGACCTTGATAAGGGGAACAAGCAGCCTTGAGAAGAACAGATTCTACTTACATATCACCGCCTCTACCCAGGGGATGCCATACCCTGCATTTACGGACTTCCTAAGATCCACAAGGAAGGTGTCCCACTCAGACCCATTGTCAGTAGCATAAACTCAGCCACTTACAACATCTCGAAACACCTTGCTACCGTCCTAGCACCTCTTGTGGGGAACACCCCACATCACATCAAGAACTCCACCGACTTCACCGACAAGGTCCAGAAACTTACCCTGGACCCAGGTGAAACCATGGTGTCCTTTGATGTAGTCTCCCTCTTCACTTGCATACCCACTACGGAGGCAGTGGAGACTGTCAGAAAACGACTACAAGAAGACAGCTCCTTGGAAGACAGGACCAACCTCACACCCGATCAGATTTGCACACTGTTAGACCTCTGCCTCACCACTACATATTTCAAATACAACGAGGGTTTCTACAGACAAAAACATGAGATGAGATGAGATGATGAGATAGCCTTTATTTGTCAGTTGCAGGTCTTTTGCCCACAACCGAGATGACAGACCTTGCCGACTGTACATACAATACACAAACATCACATTGGGGAGACAGGTCAAGCTAGGTAGTGAGGGAAAAAACATCGAAATGTGTAACACAGAAGGATAATACAGGAATGCACAGATATCAACACACCATAGCACAATAAACACAGACAGCAACATGGGAAAGAGTTCCAGTGTGTACATCTGATCTGGGACCGCTGCAATCTTCGACTGCGCCTCCAACTGACCCAATGTCCACATCAGAGGGGAGGTAAGCGTTGGAGGTGGCGTTGGATCCGGGGTAGGGAGGCCTCTCCAAGATCTTATCCGTGCTGACTCAATGAGCCCATTTTGAGAAACTCACGCCTCTCCCATCGTTCCAATCCCAGCGGGCAGCCTTGTGGGGGTTTGAACAGCCGGTTCAAACCCCCATTTCTTAATTCTTCAATAAGTCAGGGCCAAGCCAGCTCCGATCAGCCAGAAACCTGTTACCATGGTTTCGAACAGGTAGATATCTTCAGCACTCAGGCTCACCCAAGCCCAAACTTCTCGTTGAGAAAGGGGTGTCAATTGCATTTAGGGACCAGTTGATCCAATCCATAATTCCTCTTTTGGGTTTTAGAGAACAGACTGTGAGAGAATGTTCCAGGAAAAATACAAAAAAAAACACGAGACTAGACAAGGACATAAGCAGGGAAGATAAGGGAGAGGAGAAAAAGTGCATCCGCCTCCTCCGAGAGCCAAAGGTGACACGGGGGAGCCATGGGCGAGAATGCCCAGACCTCTACATCGGAGAGACCAAACAGCCACTTCACAAGCGCATGGCACAACATAGAAGAGCCACCTCCACGGGACAAGACTCAGCAGTTCATCTGCATCTAAAGGACAAAGGTCATTATTTCGAGGATGCCAATGTTCACATTTTGGACAGAGAGGACAGATGGTTTGAAGTGAAAGAAGCCATTTACGTCCACTGTGAGCGACCATCTTTGAACAGAGGCGGTGGTTTACGACACCAACTGTCTGCCATCTATAATCCAGTTTTGAGATCCCTTCCCAGACGCTTTAACGCCCACTCACATCCTGGGCCATCTGACCTCAGGAAATCACATGATAGGGTGGGGCCAGGTTTCACAATCGGCTGATTGGGACCCACACCCACTTTCACACCTCAGCCCATGTGATTAGAGGATCACCAGGGGGTCCTTTGTCCTTCTCTGGGGGGAAACTCCCACTGGGTTTAAATTTGGGACTCTCCACCATTTGACCTTAGAACTGAAGAAGCTTCTCGGGTGAGAGGTGAAACGTCTTCAGGCAACTCAAAGAAGTCCAGACGCTTTTCTTTCCAAGCTCCTTAACAACACTTAAACTCCCGGAGAGCAGCCATTTGGCTTTTCTACCTTTAAAACCCGGAGAGCAGCCAAATGGCTTTTAGCTAGGCTTTAGCTTCAGCGAAGTGGAAGCTAAATTGGCTAGTCATTCATATGTAAATTAGGTTGTTACCTGGGAATTCTGGAGGGAGTGTCTGTCTAGATGTCTGTCTAGTGGATTGAGGAATTTTCCTGCGAATCTTGTTGACTGTGCCGAGGATGGTAGTTTTCCGTCTAAGAAGTTTTTGCGCAAGTGAAAGCGATGTGAAAAAATTGTCCTTGGTAACATTTCTGCCCTTGTCTAGGGATGGTTCCATCAGCCTCATTACTACATTTTCAGAAAGTCTCTCCCCAGTGGGACGATTGGGGTCCTTGCCAAGATATGGGAAGACATTGCAAATGTACTTGGATTTTAGGTCGCAAGCCACCCAAAACTTGATCCCAAACTTGTCAGGTTTACTTGCAATATACTGCAGGAAACAGCACCGAGTCTTTGATGGGAAAAGCTGTTCATCAACGGTGATATGTAGACCAGGGTTGTAGCACGTGATGCAGTTGGTGACAAATGATCCCCACACACTGGAAATTGCAGCGAACTTATCAGTCTTTGCTCGATCACTGCGGGTGGACTTGTCATCAAAGCGTAGGTGTTGCATGATGTCTTGGAAGCGGTTTCGTGCCATAGTTCCAATTATCTGTGGGTTTCCCAGGTTTGCTGACCAGCAGTCATTTAGAGATGGAACCCTGTTAACCCCCCGCAAGATGACAATTGCAATAAATGCCATTAGTTCAGGGAGGTCCATGAACCAATGAACATGCTCCGTGCACCACTCAGCAGGCCATTTGTAAATATGTGTACAAATGGTTGGTTTTTTGTACTGTTTTTATCAATAAATCTCAGCAACAAAGGACATACACCCATGTGTGTTGATTTCTCCCTAAGATGGCAAACTGAAACACTCCAAGTTGGTGACTTTTGGAGATTTATTTCCCTGGATGATTGAGAATGCATCAAGACGAACACAAAAGGAAGTTCACAGCTTTTAGCAGCTCCCCCACCCCCTCAATCACACCCCCCCACTCCCCTCCCTCCAGAATTCCCAGGTAACAACCTAATTTACATATGAATGACTAGCCAATTTAGCTTCCACTTGGCTGAAGCTAAAGCTTAGCTAAAAGCCTACCAGCCATTTGGCTGCTCTCCGGGTTTTAAAGGTAGAAAGGTAGAAGCCTGGCAGTGCTACTGTTAAACTACAATGACCTGGGTGACTGAGAACCACAGATTCTACCGACAACAATCTGGGAGAGCTGCACTCCCATCATATAACCACACATTGTATAACCATGCTTTCACAGCACAATTACACTTTGTAACCAGATATAGGTAATACAGCAACATGCTTTATGTGCGTTCATGTGTGTAACCAATAAAAACAACTTGAAGGGGGAAAGCAAGTTGAAGTGGGTTGGAGACAACTGCTTCCCTCTCGCGAGTGAAAACCTGAGCTCTGTGTGACTTTGTTCCTGAGTGAGCTTCTGTTTCTCCAGCAGTATTAGGGGTAAAACTCTGACAAACTCCCCCAAAGAAACCAAATTCCAAGAAATCCTAAGATGGAAATGCTTGCACACACTTGTGATTATGTGCAGAGGTCCACCCTACCAGCCAACCTCAGATCTCCACACATGTACAAACTAAGGTACATAAGTCTGCACACATCCAGATATTAACAGATACACACACATTATGCCGGCTTGTACACATACACGAGAGACACGAGAGTTCTTCTTTACTGATGTTTACTGTGCTTCTCTTAACATACACAGGTACACCGTAGAACTGGTGAATACAAATGTACAAGAAAATTATATTTCAGCATATTAGAATATAAAATTCACAAAATATAAACAAACATACCACTTTGGCCTGCAAGTAGACAAACCGGTGTAATTGGAACTTAGGACTTATTTCTTCTTTAACATTCACACGGCTAGACCGTCACCATGAGCAGCTTCTCTGACCTTACTTCCCAAAACAGGAAGTGACCTCTGCCCTTACCTTATACTTACAAAATTAACCGGTTATTTTCCATGTATCAAATTAACTGTACACCAATCTGGTAGGCAAAAAAGGAAAATGTTAACATGCTCAACACAAAAATAAAACATACAAAATAAAATGCGTTAATTACATTATCATTACAAGAGTTCCGCCTAGTGGTCAAATAATAACATTTCACCAACTGTTACACTCCCACCATCACACTATCGCAACAGCATGTGTGATCCTAAAGGAATTTGACCCAACAATGAACTTAGCGAAGGTTAACCAATAAACATTATGTTTAGTTTTTACTCTGCTTCAAGTAAAAGTATAGTCTTATGTATGGGTCTCTCTAAAATCGTCTTAGTTGTGTGCTTCCCCTTATTGTCTCTAGTAGAGTCACCAACGAGAAGCTTAACTTTTCTGACTCTGCCGTCAGCTCCTGGAGTGACTTCCACAACTTTGGCGAGTTTCCATTGATTTCTTGGAAGACAGTCTTCTTCTACGTCTACCAACAACTGCTCACACTGCCAAACCAATTCACCGGACAATTATATCCACGCTCTTTGGTTCTGTCCACCAGTTCAGAAGTTTTGGCGCGAGATATGTGAAGACTTATCGAAGTGTCTGAAATGTAACATTCCAACTTCCCCCTTAGTGTGTTTGTTGGGCAGCTTAGATAATGTCACTTCAGAAAAGAATATCGCCCATATGGTTTTCACTGCCCTATGCATAGCCAAGAAAACAGTCCTCATGAACTGGAAAAATAAAAATAATCTTAATTCTAACCAATATAGAAATTATCTATTAGATTACATTAGTCTTGATACAGCCTCTGCCACCACATCAGATCAATTGCTCTGGGCTCCTTTGATCAGCTCCATCACCTAGTGGGGGTGGGGGGTCATAGTTTGGTCCCGCCTTCACTGTTGTGATTGGTGTGGGGGTAGGGACAGGCTTAGGGCGTCGGGGGGTTCCCCGGAGGCATCTTCCTTGGGGGGCTCAACCCGGGGTAGCGGTCATGTCCGGTTAGGGGCTCTGTTGGCTCTCAGGTGACTGTTTCCTCGCGGCTGCGTGCAGCGGGGCTAGGGGAGGGTCTGTGCTGACGGTCGTGGGTTACTGACCTGGTAGCCTGGCTGCCCCTGGGTGGGTCCGGGATGGGCGTGAGGTTCTGGGGGCGCTCCGTCTCTGGGCTGGGGCCCGGGCCGGGCCTCGGGGGCTTGGGTCCTGGTTGGTGTGTTGCCGGGGTTGTGGGCGGGTGGGTGCATGGGGGCCCAGCCCTGGAGCAGGTTGCCGCCGGTACATCGAGCCACCTGGGGGGCTCTTCAACTGGTGGGGGAGATTGTCACATCTTGCAGGAGCTTTCCTCTCCTCGGGAGCTCTCTCTGCAGGAGGGGGAGATACAGGAGAGGTGGAGGAAGATCTCAGCCTGGGTGTTTATTGTCTTATGTAGTCTGGAAGATGAGTGGATGGTGGGGTGGGTGCAGTTTTCTCTGTGGTGGGGTTGGGTGGACTGTCCCGGGCTCTGTGGGGCCGGGGGGCACTGCTGCACTGGGCCCCGGTCTGGATGGGCCTGGGCCCCCTTTCCCTGGCGGGTCGCGGAGTATGGGGGTGCCTACTGGGGTCAGCGGGGGAGCTGGCCCCAGGGAGGGGTCACTTGCCCCTCCCTTCCTTCCCTCCCCATCTCCAGCTGCCTCCCTCTTCCCGCTCCACCACAACCACCCACACATGCAGGACCTTGGAGTAGGGGTATGTCACCAGGGTGCAGAGGAGGCTACCCCCCCCCCCCCCCTCTGTCCCCTTCTGGCTGCCTCTGCCTCAATTTTATCCCACAACTTAGACATTCACATTACTCACATTCTCATTACACATACATATAGGATCTTGGGGGTGGGCACGATACACGGAATCCAAAGTACCATCAGGGTGTACACCCCACCCCTGGCGTCGTTGCCCACCTCTCAAGGTTAAATACACGTAGACATTGAGGGCTAGCAGGAGGGACCATGCGCTTACCTGCTGCTCTCTGGCAGGTAGCTCCATGCCCTCCTGTGTTTTAATTGCACCTTAGAACACACATGCATCAACACTACAATGAGCGGGTGGAGGGAGGTTTGGAGTCTTCTCTCACCCCCATTCTCTGCGACCTGCTGGTGCGGGGGGGCTAGGAGGAGGAGTTGGCCGTCCGACTGCGGTCTGGAGTGTGGGGCCTCCCTGCTGCTGCGGAGTCGGGGCGGTCTGCCTCCCCCCACCGCAGGGAAAAGGGTAACACCACCTGGGTCTGGGTGCAGTTCCCCCTCCAGGGGCAAGGGTACCTAGACCCGGTTTGTAGAGTACACTTGGGGAGTGTGATCGTGTGTACAGCGTCTCGTTTTTTTTTTCTGTCTCCACGTTGGTTGAGTGTGGAGTAAGTGCATATGAGAGCATGAGGGTGGGAATGGATGTTTGTATATGTGTGTGCCTGTATTTCTGTGTCTATATGTCAGGTTGAGTGTCAGGCGCCACCTCTCTGGGGACATCTTAGGCCCTCCAAGGTTTGGAGGCCTATCTCCCCCTACCACCACTTCCCCTGCCAGTGGCGGACTCCCTCAGATATCGGTGCGTTGGTGGTTTTTTGTGTCCGGGGATGGGCGTCCAGGTACACACTGGCTCACTCCTTGGCGGCCGCTTATCGGGGCCTGGAGCCTGGGGCTCGCTCGGGCCACTTCGGAGGTGGGGTGCCCCTGGCCTCTAGGCCTGGGGCTCGGTCACTCAGGCACGGCTGGCTGTCGGCGGAGCTCACGGGCGCGTCACTGCAACTGCCCCTGGCTTCTACTCCGCGGCTGCTGAGTGAGCCCTCATCTGGGACTCTCCTCAGCTCTTTCTGGGACAGTGGCGCGGCTGCCCCTCTGTTGGTCTTCCTTGGTCTCTTGTGTTCTGGGGGCCTCTGGATGTCTGGAGTTTTGATCTCCTCCATACCTGCTTCATGCCCTGGAGGACGGGGCTGTGGCCCCCCCACACCCTCTAGCAGATCATTACATGAAGGAACCTTTTAAAAAAAACAAAAAAACAAGCGTGTCCATGCTCACAGGTGTACACACGGGTGATCACACCCACAAACTACACCCTTTTCGGCTCCTACCTCAAAGCACACTGTGTTCTGTTGATCTTATGTGCTGCACAATAATGTTTAATATTTAGTATTTACTGTCATATTCCCATATATCATTGTGATGCTGTTTATTCTATTACTCTTGTTCTCTTCTGCTTGTTTTCTTTTTTCTTTCTCAGCAGGTGATCCAAGTGATTGATATCTGCATTTTTTTTTCTGCCCGTTCTGTTGGTTTTTGTTTTTTGCCCTTCTCCCCCGTCCCTCTTCTCAGCTGTTTCTCTTTCCCTCTTTCTTTCTCCCCTTCTTTCCCCCAGTCAAGTCTGTCCCGTATTCAGTAAGTGAAAATAAAAGAAACAATAAAAGGTGAATCAAATGGACCATTACGGCAAGGCTGGGATGGTCAATTTGGTAAAGTAAATCCATTGGGCATCTTTCTTTGCCTTTAGACAACAATTCTGATGGCAAAAGAGCCAAACGGGACAGGCCAAAAAAAAAAAAAAAGGAAGACAGTCTTCTTGTAATAACACAATGTTATTTATTTTTGCATTTCTTCTGTTTTTATTCCATTTGCTTCTCTGTTGCAGGTTTAAACAGATATTCCTTTCTCCACCTTGTCCAAAATACATTCGCCAAATATTGTACTCGTTTCCATCTTTTCTGGAGGTAGAGATCTTTAGCGAATTCTCCAGGTGGTGGTGAGATCACTGCTGATTTCATCATCAAAATATGGTTGGGTGTCAACGGCTCCAGTCCTACAGGGTCGGTGATAGACTGTACAGTCAGTGGTCGACTGTTCACTATTGCCATAGGTTCATACATGAATGTTCTCAATGATGAAGTGTCTAATCTTGAAGCTGACTGTCAGGATCTGACGGCGCCCTGACCGGTCGACCTGCCAGTGTGTGTATATCTGTGTGCGTGTGTATGTGTCTCTCCTATCGCCCTGTCTTCCCCTCCGGCTCCGCTATGATGTGTTAGGAGGTAACCTAGCAACAGGCTACCTCCGACCCGGAAGTGCTGTAGCCCGGAGCTGCCGCACCTGCAGTCAATCCACCAGCTGCTGCCAATCAACTACCATCTTCAGCAGGGCTACTTAATGGTGTGGCTGAGCGACAGACAGCGCTGGAGTATTGCACTAAGCCTGGTAGTGTTTTCGAGTCGCTAACGTTATTGAAGTGCTGTCTGATCTTCGTACTCATTCTGCTGTCGTGTGTGTGTGTTCACCCAGAGATTGACAGAGGATTTACGGACACTAAGGAAGCACTTGGAGGAGAGACGGGCACTTACTACCACGCACGGGCTTACGCGGAAGGAGGGACGCACTATCACCATTGTTGCACATTTGAACTGTTGTCACCTTGCTGCACTGTAAATAAATGCACTGTCATTATTTCTGAGCTCCGCGCCTGAGTCCACTCTTTAACAACCTGACACTGACTGGTCAAGAATGGATTTCAGAACATTTCTTATTGTCCGAATCTGCCTCTCCCAGACTCCTCCCATGTGGCTAGAAGCAGGTGGGTTGAAAACGAAAGTTATTCCCAGCTTTTTGACCTTCACTTGAGTTGCTTACGTTAGAAGCTCGTTTCTTGCACCGATAAAATTGGTGCCTTGATCACAATGCAGCTGACCTACGTTGCCCCGTATTGCTATGAAACAATGGAGTGCATTGAGAAAACAGTCTGCACTGAGATCATCTAGAACTTCTATATGTATAGCTCTCGAGCACATACATGTAAACAAGAGTCCATATCTCTTCAAGTCTTTCCCCCCTTCTTTTACACAGAATGGTCCGAAGCAGTCCATACCGCTGTATGTTAATGGAGGGGTAGCTTCCAGTCTTTCTGGTGGCTGGTTGCCCATCCTTTGTTCTTGATTGCCTTTCCTGTACTTTCTACATTTGACACATTTGTATATAAATAACGATACTTCAGTACTGCAGCCAATTACCCATATGCCATTGGAGCGTATCTCATTTACTGTCATCCCTCGGCCTTGATGATGCGTCTTCTCATGAAAATGTTTGATGAGCAAGAGCGACACATGATGTTTCTTTGGCAGAATGGCTGGGTGTTTGATGTTGGGATGGATTGACGCTGTTGTAAGTCTTCCTCCTACCCTCAAGATATTGTGTTGATCAAGGAATGGACTTAACTGAAGTAGCTTTGAGTGAGATGGTCTGACTTCCTCCTTATCCTTTAAGATCTTAATTTCTTTTCCAAATGCTTCTCCTTGAACTGTCCGTATGATGAACTCCTCGGCTTCTTTCCTTTCTTCCAATGTAGTACTTTCATTGGACATTTCCTTTGAGTTCTTTGCATACTTTACACGTCGTCTTAATCTTGCTATTGCTTTCACAACTCTCGTCCAATCTGAGAATTTTTCCAGTCATTCTAAAATGGATTTCTCTTCTTTTGCCTTAACTGCGAATACTGTTGTGACTTTGAGTTCTGGATCTTCGATACTGATCTCTTTCACTTTAGCATCTTCTTTTGGTATTGACTCTTCTTCAACACTTTTTTCAACAAAGTCCATCTCTAGCACATTAAGTGTCTCGGCTGGAGTAAGTATTTCTTTGACTTTGTTTCTGCTTACAAAGTGAACTTCTGTTTTGAGCTTGTGAGCTGGTCCTACAGCTGGCAAGACTTGTCTAACAATAACACGATGGCTTACTCCTATTTCATCTTCACAATCACCTTCAGAGTCACTGTAGCCAATGATGCTCCAGCCAAGCAGAGATTTCTGTGCAAATGGCTGGTCTCGATCACCACTGACCACCGCTAGAGGGAGCAATGCTTGAGGACAGTTATATTCGATCAGTAGTCCAACTTCACAATCAAGCTTGGGAACCATCTCCTTTGATAAATGTTTCAAATGTGACCAGTTCTCTGCTGTTTTGTTTGTGGGAATATGTGATCTGTTAGCAGGAATGTAGTCTCTGCTATAGCTTGTTGGTAGTTTGATTCTCGTTTCAGAGTAAATGCCTCTTACTTGTAAGTCCTTTAACTTGCTGCTTGGAACAACTTTTGTTTTGGACGTTATAGTGGAAATCTTGAGTTTAACTGGCTCTAACATGGCGTTGAGCGACTGAGCTGTGTCTTTCAAGATGAAAGTGGTGTCACTTTGAGTATCGAGCAAAGCATACACCAACTTTTCATTCTCTGGTTCATCCACAGTTGATACATAAACTGGGATAACTGAGGAAGTACAACCTTCTGACTTTTGTTGCACAACTCTGTTGGATGTAACTTGGTTAGATACTTGCTCTTGTACTTCAGAAACCTCTGTTTCCTGGTTAGTCTTTTTTATTTATTTATTTTTTTACTTTTTATTTTATTTATTTGAACAACTCACCTGTCCATTACGCATACAGTTTCTTCAGAATAACAGAATACAAAGAGAGTCACAAACTCAAGACAGTGAAATTAGAAAGAAAAAGAAACAAACAAATATATATGTATAAAAATATAGATACATATAGAATAATAATTAGAAAAATAAGATAAAGTAAAACAAAAGAAAAAAAAAAGGAAACATGCCTGTGGTGTCAAACATTTCCATCGTTCATTTCACTTTTTTTTTTCTTCTTGTATGCTCATCTTCATTCAGTTCAGTCTTTTTTCCCCTTCCGTTGTACGTCAACCATTTTCCCCAGTCCTTCAAAAAGCGTTCTTCCTTTAATTTCAGTTTATATGTAAGGTTCTCCATCTCCATAATGTCCTCCACAATTGCTACCCACTGCTGCTTTCCTGGTGTTTCTGTCTTAAGCCAGTTTTTGGTGATGGCCTTCTTTGCTGCCAAAAGGAGAATCTTAGCCAGGTAACGATCCTTTACATCTACAGTACCTTCCAAGTACCCTAGATACAAAACAAGGCAGGTTCTAGGAATAATATAACCTAATATATCACAGAGAGCTGAGTGAATTTTAACCCAGAAAGTGTGAATTTTTCTGCATTTCCAGAAAATGTGTGTATGGTCTGGTTCATCCCATCCACACAGCCTCCAACATTGTTGTTGTGTATTGGTTTGTTTATTTTTAATCTTAGGTGTAATAAAATAGCGAATTTGATTTTTCCAGATGAATTCTCTCCACCTCAATGAGTGAGTTGTATTCTTATGTTCTTTCCATGTTTCATACCACACCCCCTCAGTGATTTCTTCACTCAGCTCTCTTTCCCATTTTACTTTAACATATACAGTTGATTCCTGTCTTGATTCCATCAAACATTTGTATAGGGTAGACACTGTTTTTGGAATAACACTTTTATATGCCAGTATAATTATTTTTATAATAGGATGGATTTTGTCTTCCTCTATTTTTATGTTTTTATTAAAGTAATCTCTCACCTGTAAGTATCTGAAAAAATCCTTGTTTTTTAAGTTGTATTCCCGTTTTAATTCTTCAAAACTTTTAATTTCTCCTTTTTTGATTAATAAACAAATTGCTGTGATTCCCTTTTCATTCCAATTTTTAAAACCAAGATCCAATTTTCCTGGTCTAAATTCTTCATCGAAGGCTATCCATTTTAGCAAACCAAGCTCTTTGCCAATCCTGAACTCCCTTACTGTATCATACCATACATTTAATGTAAAGGATATTATCGGGTTCCTATCTTGGTCTTTAGTTACGTATTCAGGGGTCTTTTTCATACCCATGTTTGTTTGGATTGGGACATTGAGTGTGGAGAGCCCCGTAATCATCACTACACCAATATGTTATCTGGCGTATCTGTGCAGCACGAAAATATTCTTTTAAATTAGGAAGCGACATTCCTCCTTTCTCCTTAGTAAGCTGTAAAGTAGTGTATCGTACCCTTGGCCGCTTGCCTTCCCAGACAAATCTAGATATATACTTATCCCATTCTGAGAATTGGGTTTGAGGTATGCTTATCGGAAGAGAGAGGAATAAATATAGCAATCGTGGTAAGATATTCATCTTTATCACATTTATCCTGTCACTAAATCCTAACGGATATGTATTCCATCTTTCCATATCCTGCCTTATCCTGTTATTTATATGTCCATAGTTACTTTGATATAGTTTGTCATAGTTTTTGGTTATATTTATACCTAAATATTTAAGGGTTTTTGCCTCCCACTTTATTTCCCATTCCTTAAGATTTTGAGTTGGTATACAATTAAACATTAGAACTTGAGTTTTAAGTATATTTACTTTGTAGCCAGAAAGCGTACCAAATTTTCCTAACATTTCTGTAAGCTGCATAAAAGAGTTTGTGGGGTTTTTGAGGGCTATCAACACGTCATCAGCAAATAGACTAATTACATGCTCTTGTCTATTGATTTCTATTCCTGTTATTAGGGCGTCTTGTCTAATCATTTGTGCCAATGGCTCAATATACAAGGCAAATAAGGTTGGACTTAAACAGCAACCCTGTCTAGTTCCTCTCTCTAGTTGGAATGTCTTTGTCAATGAGCCGTTAACTTTTAGTCTTGCAGTCGGTTTGTCATAGAGAGATTTAATACATTGGATTGATTTCGTAGTGAACCCGAACTTTGCCATGGTTAGGTACAGGAAGTCCCAGCTGACTCGATCGAAGGCTTTTTCTGCGTCTAAACTTATCAATGCAGCCGGTATCTTGTCTTTATGTATTTGGTGTATGATGTGTAGGGTCCTTCTAATATTGTCTTGTGCCTGTCTATTTTTGACAAAACCTGCTTGGTCCTCATCTTGACAGACGTCCCTCGGTGCTCTCTCTCTCCCGGCTGTTTATCCCTTTTTCCACGTTGTACCCTCTCGCTTGCAGGTCGTTAGCAGCCTCCTCCGCGTTGCCATAAGTTTTCACTCCATTTGGCCAGTGGATTCGCATCTTGCTGAGAGGAGTCTGGAAGCGGATGCCTTCTTTCTTTAATATCTTTTTGATATTCACGTACGCTTTACGTTCTTGCACCATTCTCGCCGAGTAGTCGTGGTCAAAATAAACCCTGCTTCCGTCCAGAGTGACTATTTTCTTTTCCCATGCCTTTTTAAGTATCATCTCTTTAGTTGTGAATTGTTGGAAATTGACAACGACTGACCTTGGGGGGAGACCCGCTGCCGGTTTCGGGGTTAATGCTCGGTGTGCGCGTTGAATCTGGAGGGTGATGTTAATATTAAGCTCCTCTCTGAGCCAGGCTTCCAGAAACTGGGTCAGCGATTCTGCCTTAGATTCGGCTCCCTCTTGTATTCCGTAGATCCACAGATTGTTACGTCTGGATCGCAGTTCCAAGTCATCCAATTTGGTCATCATCGCTTTTTGTTCTCTCATTAGTTCTGTCAGGGTTTGATTGGCCTCATGGCTCCATGTCTCCATTTCTTCCGTGCGCGTCAGCGCAGCTTCTAATTTCCCTTCTTGTTCTTTAAGTTCTGTAGTCATGCTCTTAAACTTCTGGTCGATATCTTCTTTGAATTTAGCCAGTTCGTGTCTCATTTGGCCAGTAATTTCTTCTTTGAACGTCGTGAAGTCTGATTTCAATTCATTTTGGAGTGATTGAATTTGTTTGCTAATACAATCCAGTCCGTTTTGAAGCCCGGCCATATTAGCTTCAGGTGCTAGCTTGTCCTCGTTGTTCGGATGTTTTATGTCTTTACCTTGGGTGTCCGTAGTTTTTTTACTCTTTGCTTTTGTTGTCCCTCCGCTCATCTTCCAAAGTTGTTCTGTCTCACGCTTCAATTCGTGTTTTAGCGGAGTTTATCTACTTGGCTTACGGGAGCTCTGTACTTATGCAACCATACTGCTCTACCGCCACACCGGAAGTCCTCCTGGTTAGTCTTTGATTGTTGTTGGCTATTCTTTCTTTGTTCCTTGTCTCTTTTCTCTCTGTCTTGATGTAGACAAGTTGGGTGAGGCTTTTGGCATTTGTCACACACACTTCTGGAAGTACAGTTCTTAGAGTTATGACCAGTCTTGAGGCAACCAAATCACAGTTTTTCAGACTGCACGAACTTTACTCTCTCTTCAACTGGTTTGTCCATTATCTTGCGACATTTCTGAAGCGTGTGACCAGGTTTCTTACAAAAGAGACATGTGAGATTTGTCCTTTCACTAGAGGTAGTACTAAGTGACTTAGCATTCAGCATGTAGTTTCTTTTGGGCTTGTCTTTGAATGCATGCTTTTCTTGTTCAGTTGGCTTTATTGCAGGCAGAGAAGTAATAGTATTACATGCAATTCTTGCTTCTTTATTCAGGAATTTGACAAAATGACTAAAATCTGGGAACATTCTGTGTTCATCTTGAAACTCTGTCACCGTTCTGTTCCATCGTGCACTTAGCCAATCAGGCAGCTTTGCAGCTATCCTCTGATTTTCCACGCAATCATGCAAAACTTGTAAACCTTGAATATAAGGTATGGCTGACTCAACACTGCTTAGAAAATCTGCAAACTCACGTAGATCTTTAGTGTCTTTGTTGTTAATTTTTGGCCATGACTGAATCTTGTCACGATTTGATTTACCTATCACAAAGGGATCTCCAAACCTGTCGTTGAGTATCTCCCAGGCAGCATGATAAGCGGTGTCTGTTCCAACCAGAAAATGTCCTTCAATAGCCTTCTTCGCTGGACCTCCAACATACTTTCTCAGGAAGAAAAGCTTTTCTTGAATTGGCAGATTCTTGCGGTCAACTAATGTTTGAAAAGACACCGTCGTAAATTCCCCCTAATTTTGGTATGATCCGAGCTCAGGCACTAGGCGACTGAGCACAGCACCCATGTGAGCGAGGGGGGAGAAGCTGCTGCCTGCGAGTTTGCTGCAGACAGAGGAGAGCTTAAGTTTGACCAGGTACCAAAGCAAATCATTCGTACTGAACTAATAATGTATATATGACGGTGTATCACAAAAGATTGATATCAAACTGATCACTTGGTTGCGTTACTTGCTCTTCGAGTGAATCAACAAATGGATAAATAAAAAGCCGAACAGCAATGCTGATTTTTTAGAGAGTCTTAGCTTACATTTCATATTTTCAGTTGTTTCCCTCCACGGATAAACAAACTCTCTAAATTGTACTGATGTACACAACAATGGACATAAGGAGCTTCTTTCAAAGAAAAAACTCTGGTAGATGTTATTTTATATATTATGCTTTGGATGTTGTTTAGTATATCTATGCAAAACAAGAGGAATTTCAATACACAGCAGTATATTCACAGTTGAAACCAGATATTACATACACTTTATGGAGAAAACATAAAAACTTTTTTTTACTGTTAAACATCAATTTAGAGTAAACTTCTGTTTTAGATAAATAAATGTTGAAATATCTTTTGAATTAGTTAAATGTCAGAATAAAAAGAGGGAGCTGTCTATTTTAATCACTTTCATCAAATTTAGGAGTACATATACACTAAGTTTATTGTTAATTAATAGGAAAACTCCAGACGATTCCATTCTGAGCTGAAGAAGCTTCTGATAGGTTAGTAGAGTCCATGTGAGTAAATTGGTGGCACACCTGTGGATGCATATAAGGCAAAACAAAGAGCCTGTTTCTTTGACATGGGAAAATCAAGAGATGTCAACCAAAACACCAGGAAAAGAACTGTGGAGCTCCATAAGTGTGGCTCAATTTGAATACAATTTGGTGCCATTTGCAATAAGAAATACAGACAGTTTCTCTCTTTACTCTTAAAGTTAACAAATATGTTTTTTATATTTATCAATCTAAAAAAATAAACGTTTAGTCTGATTTGATGTTACAATTAAAAACGTGTTTGTGTTTTTATCTGAAGAGTACATAAATATCTGGTTTCAACTGTATATTTGATGATGTTGGTGTTTGGCTTGATTGTCAGCACAAAGAGGGAGAGAGAGGAACAGAGAGGGAGAGAGAGGAGCAGAGAGGGAGAGAGAGAATGACGACAGAACAGAGATGGAACAAGAGCAGGTGAGACACACATGTTAGTCAAATGGTTGTTTGCCAAAACTCATCAGAACATGTATCTAGTACCTAGTGTTTCTTTTTAGATACCATTTGTTACTTTTCAAATTCTATGTTTATTAAGTTATGCAGGCTTGTTTGCACAACAAGGCTAAATAATTATATAAACTTTTCTCAATCTAAATATTGTACTTTGGTAGAATTAAAAAATAAGTGTAGTGCAGGTCTATGATGATTTTTAGTGCTACTATCATCTAGTTCTGATTCTGGTTCTGTCTTGGTTACTGTTGTAGTCCTGTTTTAATTCCGGATCAGTTCTGGGTCTGGTTGAATTGGGGTTTAGTCCCTGTGTCTTGATACAGGCTCGACTTTGTTTAAAGACTTTTTTTGTCTCGGTCTCGACTCGGTCTCGGTCTTGGTCTCGTCTCAACTTGGTCTTGGTCTTGTCTTTGTCTCGATACCCTCTGGTCTTGGTCTTGTCTTGGTCTCGATACCCTCTGGTCTTGGTCTTGTCTTGGTCTCGGATTAGGCGGTCTTGACTACAAGTCTAGCGGGGAGGAACTATCTTGTCTTACTTGGGAATGAACAGGAGACTTGTCTTCATCCTCACTGTTCACACTTTCAGCATACACCTTCAGTCTTGCTTGTGCTGCATTACGCTTTTGCAATGCTTTCAATAGTTCCACTTCCTTTCTCTTTTCATTTAACCTTGTCTTTATTGAGGTGCTCTCAGTTAGAAATTGAGCTCTTTTCCTTGCATCCTCAACTTCAAGTTCTCCGATTTCTTCCTCACACTCATGCTGTGTTTTCATTATTTTAATGACTTCTTCCGTAGCTGCTACTTCAGCTGCAGCTTCTTGTCTTTGTTGTAGTGTGACCAGAGATGATTGCTTTGACATCCCAGAGATAGACCTTGACTTATATGTGATCCTTGAAGAAGTGCTGGTTGAACTGCTGTCATACACGGGCTCTGAATCAGGCCAGGGTATACTATTTGGATCACCATCTTCTTCTAAAAGGCACCGAGCCTTTGCTCTGGCAGTTTCACTGATAGCCATGCACACATCACATCTTCTGCGCATTTCAATAACAGGACTTTGTATTTTCCTGATCTCATCATGAATGTTACAGATGTCAGTCATACTAGCGTCTATAACACTTACAGCTTCAGGTATTAACTCAATGTCTTTACTCTTCACCATTCTTTTAAATAAGTTTATGTGGTATTTCCACTTCTTGTAAACTCACTCAAAATTGTTTGTCAAGTCATTTAACTTGGCTTCTTGTGTCTATATGTCAGGTTGGGTGTCAGGCGCCACCTCTCTGGGGACATCTCAGGCCCTCCAAGGTTTGGAGGCCTATCTCCCCCTACCACCACTTCCCCTGCCAGTGGCGGACCCCCTCAGACATCGGTGCGTTGGTGGTTCTCTGTGTCCGGGGATGGGCGTCCAGGTACACACCGGCTCACTCCTTGGCGGCCGCTTATCGGGGCCTGGAGCCTGGGGCTCGCTCGGGCCACTTCGGAGGTGGGGTGCCCCCGGCCTCTCGGCCTGGGGCTCGGTCACTCAGGCGCGGCTGGCTGCCGGCGGAGCTCACGGGTGTGTCACTGCAACTGCCCCTGGCTTCTGCTCCGCGGCTGCTGAGTGAGCCCTCATCTGGGACTCTCCTCAGCTCTTTCTGGGACAGTGGCGCGGCTGCCCCTCTGTTGGTCTTCCTTGGTCTCTTGTGTTCTGGGGGCCTCTGGATGTCTGGAGTTTTGATCTCCTCCATACCTGCTTCATGCCCTGGAGGACGGGGCTGTGGCCCCCCCACACCCTCTAGCAGATTATTACAAGAAGGAACCTTTTAAAAAACAAAAAACAAGCGCGTCCATGCTCACAGGTGTACACACGGGTGATCACACCCACAAACTGCACCCTTTTTGGCTCCTGCCTCGGGGCGCACTGTGTTCTGTTGATCTTGTGTGCTGCACAGTAGTGTTTAGTGTTTGGTATTTGCTGTCGTATTCCCATGTATCATTGTGGTGTTGTTTGTTCTGTTGCTCTTGTTCTCTTCTGCTTGTTTTCTTTTTTCTTTGTCAGCAGGTGACCCAGGTGATTGATATATGCATTTTTTTCTTCTCTGCCCGTTCTGTTGGTTTTTGTCTTTTGCCCTTCTCCCCCGTCCCTCTTCTCAGCTGTTTCTCTTTCCCTCTTTCTTTCTCCCCTTCTTTCCCCCAGTCAAGTCTGTCCCGTATTCAGTAAGTGAAAATAAAAGAAACAATAAAAGGTGAATCAAATGGACCATTACGGCAAGGCTGGGATGGTCAATTTGGTAAAGTAAATCCGTTGGGCATCTTTCTTTGCCTATTAGACAACAATTCTGATGGCAAAAGAGCCAAACGGGACAGGCAAAAAAAACAAAAAACAAAAAAAAACCAAACTTGGCTTCTTGTAAGGATTGTCCTTTTTCAGTGAGAGTGCGTCTGCGCTGGCTTCTGCGTAAGCTTTCTGACTGTGTACCTTCAGTAAATACTGAGCACTGTGGAGTTTCTTCTCCATTTGTCTGCTCTTTACTTTCATCATTTTGAAAATTTTCATCAGCACTTTCTTCTTCAGTGGGCTGTATTGCATCTTCTTTTTCATCTGCCATGTTGTCTTAATAGTATTTTCACTTGACTTTAACATTTACTTGATAAATCTTGATTTTAGCTGCTCCTTAATATGAAAGGTCACTTTGAATTTCAAATGGAACTGAGGCTTGATAACAATTTACAAGTGCTTTGTTACTTCCAAAACACGGACTTTTGTGCTTGCTTGATTATCTTTCACTTGTTAGCTTGCTTCTTTACGTATCCAATGCATTTGCTGGAGCATGTGATACTTCTCTTGCTAGTAGCTTCTCTTGCTAGTAGCGTCTCTTGCTAGTAGCTTTGTCACTACCCGATCCGTACCGGAAACCCGATCGGTACCCCGCATGCGCAAATCTTACGTCACTTCCTCTCTTTGCCAACATTGCGACATTCAATATATTTGAATGATACCGTTAGCGCCCAATTAGCTCCTAGCATTTCTCAACAGCTCTGCCTCCTTTTCGACTCCCCGGGACATTTAAACAATGGATAATCCGTATACAAAGAAATTCATGCTTTTCTCCTCAACAGAGAGCGTCCCCCGATTGAGCAACAGCGCCGTAAAATAAGAAGAATGGCGCCTAATTACAGAGTTAATAATGCAGACTTTGTAATATCTCACGTGTAGATTCATCAGCCAGATTAAGTGTTTACTGACAATTGACAGTGATAGCGCACATCATCATCACTATTCCAACAATCCTCTCCTCACAGACAAGCATAAACACACTCGACTATCGCTAAATCAGATTTAACACACGTTTGTAATGACGATAATTCAGTTTATAATAGGGTTTATTCGCTCGGTCAGCAGGTGGCGGTATCCTCGTACACTGGGGAGTAAACTGCCATTAAACGAACAGAAGAAGAAGAAAACATCTGCACATGCGCGGTACGGATCAGGTAGACCCGATTTGTACGTTCAGACTTTACACACGCGCAGTAAGGATCGGAGAGTCCTGATCCGTAACTTTCTTTTTATTTTTCGTTTTTGTCTACATTGTACTGAAATGCTTCATTATTGCAAACATTTTAAGATGTTTGCAATAATGATGTTAAGAATAACAAATTCTTAACATCTTAACAGATACTCTGACCCATAACTATCGTAAAACGCTACGACCGGAAGTAGAAACCTTTCGCGCATGCGGGGTACCGATCGGGTTTCCGGTACGGATCGGGTAGTGACAAGCTTCTCTTGCTAGTAGCGTCTCTTGCTAGTAGCTTCTCTTGCTAGTAGCTTCGGTCCAACCATCTCATTGCCTTCTCCGGAGCAGTGTAGTGTTCTACTATGCCGGCTTGTACACATACACGAGAGACACGAGAGTTCTTCTTTACTGATGTTTACTGTGCTTCTCTTAACATACACAGGTACACCGTAGAACTGGTGAATACAAATGTACAAGAAAATTGTATTTCAGCATTAAAACATATTACAATATAAAATTCACAAAATATAAACAAACATACCACTTTGGCCTGCAAGTAGACAAACCGGTATAATTGGAACTTAGGCATTTCTTCTTTAACATTCACACGGCTAGACCGTCACCATGAGCAGCTTCTCTGACCTTACTTCCCAAAACAGGAAGTGACCTCTGCCCTTACCTTATACTTACAAAATTAACCGGTTATTTTCCATGTATCAAATTAACTGTACACCAATCTGGTAGGCAAAAAAGGAAAATGTTAACATGCTCAACACAAAAATAAAACATACAAAATAAAATGCGTTAATTACATTACTAAAGGACAAGATCAGAGAGGCTAAGGACAATTACAGGAGGAAGCTGGAGTGGAAACTCCAGCAGAACAGCATGAGAGAGGTGTGGAGGGGCATGAAGACCATCACTGGATTCAGGCCAACCAACAGCAGGGGAGCTGAGGGAGGTGAGAATAGAGCCGACGAGTTGAATCTGTTTTTCAATAGATTCGACACCACAGTGTCTGCTCCCACCCCCACAACCTCACCTGTAGTCAGCCTGGAATCCAGAGCCACACCACTGTGCCAGCCTCTCTCTTCACATGTTGCCTCCTGTGAGATTCCTGACACCCCTCCCCCACCCATCACCTTCACTCAATACCAGGTTGAGATGCAAATGAGGAGACTTCACTCAGGCAAGTCTGCTGGACCAGACGGAGTGAGTCCCCTTGTCCTCAAGGCCTGTGCCCCCCAGCTGTGTGGAGTCTTTCATAAACTGTTTATGCTGAGTCTGAGTCTGCAGAGGGTCCCGGTGATGTGGAAGACATCATGCCTCATCCCTGTACCAAAGACGCCTCGTCCCAGTGGCCCCCAGGATTACAGGCCCGTGGCACTGACCTCCCACATCATGAAGACCCTGGAAAGGCTCATCCTGGACCAGCTGCGACCCATAGTAAGACCACATCTGGATCCCCTTCAGTTCGCTTATCAGCCTCGTCTCGGAACAGAGGACGCCATCATCTACCTGCTCAATCGTGTCTACACCCATCTGGACCAGCCGGCGAGCACTGTGAGGGTCATGTTTTTTGACTTTTCCAGTGCTTTCAACACCATCAGGCCGACCCTCCTGGGTGATAAGTTAGCAGCGATGCAGGTGGATGCTTCTCTGGTGTCCTGGATTGTTGATTACCTGACAGGAAGACCACAATATGTACGTCTCCCACAGTGTGTGTCTGACAAGGTGATTAGCAACACAGGGGCACCACAGGGGACTGTCCTCTCCCCCTTCCTCTTCACCCTCTACACCACAGACTTCAGCCACTGCACAGAGACCTGCCATCTTCAGAAGTTTTCTGATGACTCTGCGGTGGTTGGATGCATCAGCAGGGATGATGAGACAGAGTACCGGGCTGTGGTCGACTCCTTTGTCACGTGGTGTGAGCAGAATCATCTGCAGCTCAACGTGGCAAAGACCAAGGAACTGATCGTGGACTTCAGGAAGACCAGGAAACACTTGACCCCTGTTTCAATCCAGGGGGTCAGTGTTGACATTGTGGAGGACTATAAATACCTTGGAGTACACATTGACAATAAACTGGACTGGGCTAAAAACACCACAGCACTTTACAGGAAGGGCCAGAGTCGTCTCTATTTTTTGAGGCGACTGAGGTCCTTCAACATCTGCCAGAAAATGCTGAGGATTTTCTATGAGTCTGTGGTGGCCAGTGCGATCCTCTATGCTGTTGCATGCTGGGGGAGCAGGCTGAGGGTCGCAGATGCCAACAGACTTAATAAACTGATCCGTAAGGCCAGCAATGTTGTGGGGATGGAGCTGGACTCCCTCAAGGTGGTGTCGGAGAGGCGGATGCTGTCCAAGATAAAGACAATGTTGGATAACACCTCCCACCCACTCCATGACATGTTGGTCAGTCACAGGAGCTCGTTCAGTGAGAGACTGAGATTACCGAAAAGCACCACTGAACGACACAGGAAATCATTCCTGCCTGTGGCCATCTCCCTGTACAACGCATCCACTTAACACACTGTTTGCTGCTACAACTACACATGTTTCTTTTCCAAATATTTATTTATAAGTGACTTATGTATGTATGTATGTATATATATGTATATATTGTACTATTCTTAGTTAGCGTATTGTCTGTCTTGTCTTAATGTTGGTTTAAAATGGAGCACTGTAACAAAAAATAATTTCCCCCAGGGATCAATAAAGTATTCTGATTCTGATTCTGATTCTGATTACAAGAGTTCCGCCTAGTGGTCAAATAATAACATTTCACCAACTGTTACACACATGGCCACCCTTTATATCGGTGGACCTCCACCAGGCGTCACTGCCCTCTCCTTAGAGAAACCCTCAACAGAAGAGTTGAGAAACACAAAACTTGTGAGATCTGTATGTCCTTGTGAGTCTCCACCTGTTACTGTGGCATCGTGGCTCAAGAGTTGGGAGTTCGCCTTGTAATCGGAAGGTTGCCGGTTCGAGCCCTGGCTTGGACAGTCTCGGTTGTTGTGTCCTTGGGCAAGACACTTCACCCGTTGCCTACTGGTGGTGGTCAGAGGGCCCGGTGGCGCCAGTGTCCGGCAGCCTCGCCTCTGTCAGTGCGCCCCAGGGTGGCTGTGGCTACAATGTAGCTTGCCATCACCAGTGTGTGAATGTGTGTGTGAATGGGTGGATGACTGGATATGTAAAGCGCTTTGGGGTCCTTAGGGACTAGTAAAGCGCTATATAAATACAGGCCATTTACCATTACCGCCTGGACTGTCTCAAGACAGACCAGACCAGGTGCACCACAGACACTTCAAACCTCATCTCAGGACAAAAACTAAAAGAACAACATAAAAAAGGAGAAAACTTGCCTTAGAAACATGCAGGGTTAGAGGAGACGGCAGCCGTGTAGAGGTGAGCCTGTGTGCGTCTTTTTTCTTTTAGTGAACAACAGAAAAACAGAAAAATGAAAGAAAACTTACCTTAAAAATCTGTAGGGTTTTCTCTGAGACATGTTGGAATCTGTAAACAGTTGCTCCCAAAAGGATCCAGATGTTTCAAAATACTTCTCTGGCGAACGTTTCAATTCTGAGAACATAAATGCTGTGATTAATGGACTAAAAGTCATCGCTTCTCACCCCTATTTATGGATCCAAGGATCAAAGGATCAAATTGGTGGTAAGATTCTAAATATATGTGATGTCATAATCCTGTTAAATAGTCCCAATTTCAGACCTCATCTGAGGGCAAAAACCCCAAGAACAACATAAAAAAGGAGAAAATGTACCTTAGAAACATGCCGGGATGCAGGAGACGGCAGCACTGTAGAGATGAGGACACGCATCAGTTTGAAATAAACAAAGCAATAAGCACAGTTGTACAGACACATACACACACACACACTCCCAAAAACTAGCCAGCCCTCATGAGGAGGTTTCGATGCGCTCCAGGTGCGAGAAAGAAAGCAGGAAAAACCGGGAGTGGGCCGCCTCACCGCTCTTTACATTAATGGACCGCCCCAAAGAAATCCAAACACTGAAATGTTTGCAAACACGTGATTATGCATAGACGTCCACCCTACCAGCCAACGTCAGAACTCCACGCATGCACACATTAATGCACATACATCTGCACACATCCAGAGAAACACTCCCCCAAAGAAATCGAAACATGGAAAATTTTGCGCACACTGCACACACACTCAGAGAATGTTCTGGTGAGTCTCCACCTGTTGCAGGTGAGTGCAGCCTGGACTGTCTCAAGACCAGTGTTGGGAAGGTTACTTTTAAAATGTATTCCATTACAGAATACAGAATACATGCCCCAAAATGTATTCTGTAACGTATTCCGTTACGTTACTCAATGACAGTAACGTATTCTGAATACTTTGGATTACTTAATATATTATCATGCTTTTTACAACAACGTGAATGTACTATTGCTGTGTGATTTATTACTGTTACTGAAGGTCCGCGACTCCGAACTGTAGTAAAGGCACCTCTGACTAATACGGCGGGGTCCCTGTCGGCTCGTAGCCGAAAAATAGCTTTACTTTGTTGTGTGGGTCAACTTTTCTTGCGAGAGACAGAGAGAGGCGTTGAAAGGCTGCTCCAACAGAACTTATTGTTTCGGAGGAAAACACGAACACGGTGTACAGTCGAGTCTTAATAGCTTACTTACAACTGGGCTCGTCAGGCTCTCTTCTTGGCTGAAGTGGTTATTATTATATTTACATGCTTCCAGCTCCCGTTTTTCCTCGATGACAACTCGTACCTTTCCACTCCCCTTTTTCTCCCTCCTCGCTCACAGACCCATAACGTGTATGGCAGTCCATTCTCCCTGCAACACGGACTACACTGCCCATGATGCTACATTCTTTAGAGCTATGCTTGTAGCATTCTGCCTGTTAGCTTAGCACAACAACAACAACAACGAAAAGGCGCTCTCTCACCCAGGAAACACACAGTCGCAGAGAGAGAGCGTCGCCCTGTAACCATGGCAACCGTAATGCTGCCGCCTGGAACAACAGAACGTAGCTGTCAAACAAAACCCAAACAGTCCTGACCCGCGACAAAATGAAACAGGAAAGTACCGCAGTGTAATCCATTTATTTCAACAAAGTAACTGTATTCTGAATACCACCTTTTTAAACGGTAACTGTAACGGAATACAGTTACTCATATTTTGTATTTTAAATACGTAACGGCGGTACATGTATTCCGTTACTCCCCAACACTGCTCAAGACAGACCAGATCAGCTGCATCACAGACATTTCATACCTCATTTCAGGAGAAAAACTGAAATAACAACATAAAAAAGGAGAAAACCGACCTCAGAAACATGGCCAACATCTGTTTGATTAGACTAACAAATAATGGTTGGCCATTTTCAGGTGCTCGCCTAACCTTCAGTAGTTGTTCGAGCTCATCGAGACGCTTAAGTTTTATATATCGAGTTTCCTTGGATTGATAATCTGTCTCGTATTGAAATTGTTCTTTGGTCAGTTTTGCCTGTTGCCAGAGATGGGCAGTAACGCGTTACTGTAATCTGATTACTTTTTTCAAGTAACGAGTAAAGTAAGGGATTACTATTGCAAAAACGGTAATTAGATTACCGTTACGTTCCCGTAGTAACGCTGCGTTACTGCGTTACTAAAACCGTGATTTTTTGCGAGAATGTCTCACGACAGTGACGTAAGCGAGTGCGCTGTTCGTGACAACAGCTGTGTGCAGATCAACAATGGATCACATATCGATTGTGGGAGAGAGTATGAGCGTGCAGCGTTTAAAGCGTGGAAGTACTGACGTTACTTTGAGTTTGATTCCATAAAAAGTGACAAAAACATTAGCGTCCATCATGCGTGGGAAGAAAACTTCTTTTTACAGCGAAAAAACCCCCTAAATTTCCAAACAAGCACCGAGTGCGCAACGACGTAATGGGAAATTCACAGAGAAACTCGCGGATTCTTCAACTGACCACGGCACACCTGCACCAGGGTAAACCTCCGCCTACCATAGTCCTGCTTTACAGGTGAAAATAGAGCAACAGGACCACTGAGTCTTTGACTTTATTTATTTTCTGCTGTGTTTTACTTGCATCTATTTGAAAGAGTGAGTGTAAACACAAATTTTTTTTTATTTTATGTGCTGGAATGTGTAGAAAATAGGTTTAAATGTTAAACTAATTTATTCAAGTCAGAGAATGTTGCATATAATTAAATTTTTGCTTGATGCATAAAGTTAAAAGATTAAAACTAATAAAACAAGTTAAAAAAAAGAGACTTTTCCATTTGATTACATTTTGTATGATGGATTATGCAGAAAAAGTAGAATTGGGCTGAAAGATCTATCGCTTTATCACCTCTTCAGGTTGTAAATCGTGTTTTTAAAAAGTAACTAAGTAACTAAGTAATTAATTACTTTTGAAAATAAGTAATCAGTAAAGTAACGGGATTACTTTTTGGGGGAAGTAATCAGTAATTAGTTACTGATTACTTTTTTCAAGTAACTTGACCAACACTGCCTGTTGCAGATTGACTTTATATTTTATAATTTGGTGGCCTGAATACTTTAAACATATAGAGATAACTTGTGCTATTTTACCAATGTTAGTGAGAATAGAAACCTAGTTCCTGTCTATATGCCCCTTAAATTTAAAAATTGCCATTTAATCTTTAGGACATTAAGTTCCTTGCAAAAAGGAAAGTCAGAGGATAGTGGATTGGAGAGATGGGTGTGTCAGTCCAAGTCAAAGAAGAGTTGAGTCTGACAAAACTACTTTGAATGTTGTGTACATGAATTATTCATATATCAACTCACATACACTTACACCATGTAAGGAAAAATCACAAAGAAAATGATCCATGTTCTCTGTATAAGTACTTAGTGCCCAGGACCTTTAGGCTCGGTGCTGACTGGTGAGACAAAGCTGATGTAATCAGTCAGTTGGCAAAGTATTGAGAACTGTAACCTCTTAAGTTATCTTGTGTGGAGAAAAACAGTCCAGGGATTTACTTAATATGTTTAATTTACTTAACACCTTAATGTGAAAACTAAACTGCAAATTCCATGATGTATTTTTTAAGCAGGAACCCACTGTGAATTCTCTCTGAGGCCCAAAAAACAGATGGTGAGAGTACTATCAGTTTGGTCATTGTGTTGTAGTAGTTTTGATTCCAAGTTTTCAGGGTGCATCATTGGCTATAGCAGATGTTTTAGAAGAAAAGGTGAATTAAGTTCTATGTATTTTTTAAAAAAATGATCTTGCTTTTATTCATTTTATCTGTTTTAATTCTGTTATTATGAGAGGATCCCACTCCTTACAACAGCGCTGCCAGTTTCCCATGATAATAAAGTTATTTATATAGTTATTATAAGTTCTTATCTTTATATTGATTAAAAGACTATGCTCTACACAGTCCTGTACATTTTCTGTTATTGAGAAATTAATATAAAATCTGCCCTAGCACTTGCACAAGTGATGGAATTTCCTCATAAATTAATTTTAATACTGGCAAACGACTTATTAGAGTTGCATAGAATTTAAAAATAAAATCAGTTTCCTCTCGGGTTGACCCCAGCAAGTTTTCAGGGTTTAATTGTTTTCTCACATTACTGTGCAGTTAAAAAAAAGGTCTGCTTAGGTTGCATTCCAATTCTAACTGAAAAAAAATATTGCAGGAAACTCTTTTTCTGGGCAGTGCTTTTCCATGATGCCCTAATTTACATTTTTCACTTGAAATATCAAATTCATCTGTGTTTAGTGTTTGAAGCCGATGATCACTGTAAAAATTCAGTTAACGCATAGAACCAAAATATAACCAATTTAATGTACTTTTTGTTGCGGAGCCACTGTTTTGTTGTTCTTAATGATTTGTCCAGCCGATGTTCTCGTTTGGTGTCGGCGTTATCGCGGGATGTGGTGCCGAGATACGCTAGCTCCGTTTACCTAGAGTGTAACTGACAGAAAGCCCAGCCTGGAGTTTGTCGGCGCTGATGGTGAATAGCCACTGCTGCGGTGACGGCCGGAGGAGAAGAAGCCGCAAAAGGAGTCAGCAGTGGCAGAGGAGTGACAGTTTGGACTTAGTCTTATAGATTTAGCAGTATTACGTCTACCATCGGATCTTTACAAACCTAAAAGGGAAGGGAAGGGAGAAATAAGGAAAGATGGCGGCCGCGGCCTCGCCGGGCTCGGGCTCGTCCACCTCCTCAGACTGGATTGTGCTGAGAGACGGTTGCCTGCGTTGCGACGAGGAGGGCCTGCTAAGCCTGTCCTACCACCCGGCCCTCAACGCTATCTTGGCCGTCACCAGCCGCGGCAGTATTAAAGTAATTGACGGCACTTCGGGGGCCATTCTTCAGGCTTCAGCATTGCACGGTAAATATCGGAGTCCTCTGTCAAGCCATTTCACCAGCAGTTTCAGTTTTGACAAGCCAAACACTGACTGTCAACAGACACTAAACACGACACTGGCTGAGTTGTAACCTCAGCCCGCTAATGTTAGCTCTTACTAGCATGGCCTAGTCAGGGTATTTGGCAACTAGGATTTATGTAGCCTTTTCTGCCTAAACCAGGGTCATCGTCTTTGGACATTGGTGTGTTTATGATCAAACAAGTTCAAGTTCTTCTTGAACACCTGCGTTTGCTAATGTTTACTATAGCTGCAACTTGACATATCTCCCATGTCTGCTAATAGCTGGAAAGTGCCAGTTAGCCGGTTAACCTTCCCGGTCAGTTTCTGTCATATTGGTGGTCATGTATGATGTGTCGTTAAAACTACAGTTTACACGGTGGCTATCTGAAGTATCAGAATTACTATCACCCGCTTGGATGTGGTACTATGTTCTTCGCTGAATAGTTGTGATAGTCAGTAGGCTAGCTAGCGGCTCCCCGGGTGCTTTACTTCACAACCCACCGGGTGCACTGTCAGTTGTTTGGAAGTACTGGTGTGATGTTCAAAGTAAACTCACTGTGCCAGTGTAACAGTGTGGACGTGTTTGTTCACATCAGTTAACCTAATAAAGCTTTAGAGAGTTTGTCAGAAAGTTACTTTTGACGGAACATGTTAAAGCATTGTATAGTCAGGTATAGGAGGAGCACGACGTGCTCCTCCTATACCTGGTGTTTGAACATTAGTGCATAGATGGAGTTTTTACAGAACTGGTGAAAGAGAAATTCATTACCATTGTTGGTTTGGGTGCCCCATAGGAAGCTTTGGTATTGTTAACATATTAATGGCACCCGTTTGCTAATGGTTGCGTGTCTTTCATCCTGACTTTTATTATTTAATAAAATTTGCATATTTTGAAATGTCTGTTTATTAGGATTCGTTTCTTATAATGGCACCTGTTATTACTTTGTCTAAAGAGGTAATAGGTAGAACCTTACAACAGCTACGTTTTTGGTGCTCTTGGTCTCTTTGACTCTGCAATATTGTGTAAACAAACAAACAAAAAACCCTGCTTGCTTTTATGATTTGCAGTCCAAGGTGGATTGATATGGGCAAAGGAAGAACCCACTGAATTCTGGTGGCAATCTGAATAGAGGTCTGTTGATTTGGCTGAGGAATCTCATATCATATCAGAAAGGAGTATTGGCTTTGGAAATGGTATTTGCTCATAATGTTCACCTCTGATTTCCTCATCTTATAGAGGTCCACCATATTGGACGTGATGTGTGGTAACAATCATGTTATATGTATGGCCAATATGCGTACTTAACATAGAAATTATTGTTCCCCCCTCCTCACAAGGCCTATATCATGCTGCGTGGTTAGGTACATTAAAAATCAAGGACAGAAAGAGATTTTTTTTTTCTAAAACACTATCCTGTTGTTTCAGATAACAGAATTGGAAAAAGGTCAGATTAATAGTATAACAATCTTACATTATTTGACCTTGTGAAATCACCATTGTCAGTTTCAAGCAATATTTGACCATTTAAAATGTTTACATTTATATTTTCGTGATATCTTTCTAGGTTTTTTTTTTTTTTCTTCTTTCTCATCTTCTTCAGCTGCCTATTCCGGGACTACTCTTGCTTTCTCATATCCACCTCATCCTCTCTCCTCAACTAAACTTAGGGTTGTAACATAAGAAATTCTACATAAACACATTTAATTTAATTTTGTTATTGTCGCAATTAGCTATCCTTAGCAGATCAGACATGCGATGCTGTCGTCTCTGGACAGCTGACATGAGATGGCTAAACAACAACATAATGTTAAAAGCTAGCGTCATGCCAGCTAACATTAGACTCTAGTGTCCTAAAACTTTTAAACTATCTCCACTCTGATCACCAGTTTGATTACATTCTCACACCACAAGAGTTCATTTGGCTTCAAAGAAGTTTCGTTAACAGCCATGAATAGCAGCAAAAAGGAGCTAACAGCTGCACAGCAGTGGAAAATTCTAACAATTCACCTCAGTATCACTGTCATTAATCAGAAATGAGCTATACTGACTCGTTTACTCATAGTTGCTATAGTTTGTCCCATTTACATAATTTTTAACAGGTTTTTCATTTTGTTTCAGAAGTTTTACACATCCAAAATGGTCAACAAGTTAATATCACATGTCTGCAAAACCTCTATAGAGCTAAATGACTTGGTGCTTGCATTATAAAGTGTGTTGTTTTGTGGCTAAGAAATGGGAAGTGACTGAACTCATGATACAAAAATCCATATTGTTTTACAGTTGTTCCATCTTACTTTACCATAAAGACCACGTGGAGCTGTTCAAGTATGCTGGGTCACTGAAAGTTGTATTGCTCAGCTAATGAGGGAACTGGAAAAGCATCAGTAAAGTTTTTTTAATTTTTTGTTGATGATTATCCAATGGTTCTTGTTGGATGCAAGTAGGTAAAAATCACTGGAGGCACTTTGACTTCATGTTGAGTGATTACAAAGAGACCAATGCCTATCAAGTCTAAGTCTTAATCAGGGTTAAACTCAGAGCCAGAATTAAATACCAGCAATTAGCAGCAATTTGCAAACATCTGAGGCATATTATAGAACCCCGAAGAACATCAGAAATAAAGGATCTAAAGCATTTTGGATTTATAACAAAGGGGATGAATCTCGACATCATTATGAATTTATAACACATTAATAGTTTTATCTTGATGTCTTATCTTGATTGTGTTGTTTTTAATGATTACTGAAGGTCAAAATTATTACAGTAGATAAAATTATAGATCAGATTTGATGTAAACATATAAACATTATTACTACACATAGTCTCTCTTGTAAATGTCAGACTTAAACCAAAAAATTACTACGATTAAAATTTTTAGCCCCCATTGGTAATAGTCAGTTGCATAACCCTTTTGCTGGTTATCATCCTGCAGTTGTTTGTTGTGATTTTCAATATGTCTCACACGTTTTTTAACAACCCAAACTCAACTTCCCAGACAAGTCTCTCAAACCCCTGCAGATTTAATGTCGTCTGACATGGACCTTGGTCTTCAGTTCATACCACAGATTTTTAAAGATTAAAGTCAGAACTTTAAGAAGATGCCTGTCTGTTTTTTCCAGTTTTTTTTACTTCCTACCTTTCTACCTTATCTTACCTTAAAGAAGAGCAAACACAACAGTCAATGAGTATTATACTCGGACAAAAAAAAGTTGATCTGTGTATAAAGAGTAATTGAGATGTAAAACATGAGAGAAATCAAGTGGTTTGATATCAGAGCTTATTTGTATGTATTATGTATTTTTCACTATCTGAACTTTTTTTTGTTCTGTTTTTGTTTTTTTAGGTTAGAAAAATCAAAGCACTGCTTTTTCTTTTGTTTTCGTGCAGTCTGTGCTGCCGTGTATTTATTATCACTGTGTTAATGTTCATATACTGATTGTTTTGCCTCTCGTAAATATCATATCACCGTAGGGCTATGCGATATCACCAAAATCTCATATCCTGATATAAGACATTTTTCGTCCCGACAACGATATTTATCACAAAAATTTTACATTTTCTGTAAATTCTGTGAATCTCTTTGAACTCGACTTGTGCAAAGTTTTTTCAGCTGGACGTCGTGTACCTAGAATCGAGTGTTACATAAGTTGAAACGGAGGCAATTTTCTTTGTGAGTATTTATTACCCCCGTGGTGCAGGGGAAAGCCTGTCCTAAGGTTTTGTTTTTTTTTTCTTAGCAGCTGATGGCTCTTTTTAGCTTCTCATCTGAAAACACTCTGCGATTTGGTTTATTTTGAAAAATCTCAACAGGATCTTCAACTTTATTGTGAAAGGTCAGCCCTATAGAGAACCATAGAGTGGTTCTATATAGAACCCTATATAGAACAGCCCTATATCACCGTAAAGGTGACTCCTTTAGTATACCCAGTCTCTCAAACCTTCATTATACTCTACAATGTAATATATAATATATAAAGTCTCATAGTCACAAAAAATTGGCAGGCACGTGGACATCTTCACAGACCTTTGTGCTCACTGTCTGAAAATGAAATTTATGTCTACAGACTCAAGGACATGAAAAATCTCAACTCCTAAACTAGAGCTGGGCGATAGAATGATAACGATATGTATCGCGATATAACTTTTTCTCGATAGAAAAATTAAACTATTGCGATAGACCTCGCCGCTCTTGTCCTCTTAAAAAAAAAAACAAAACAAAAAAAAAGACACAGCCAAACCAAATTAAGTAGTGCAGAGCCGAACCAATCACAGCCGCAGCGTTATGTCACGTGACTTGTTACGTACAGCACAAGTGCCAAGCTGCACATGTGTATTTGTTTGGGAAGCAGCCAGCCACCGTACCGCCCGGGTAATGGAGGAAATGAGTGTGCCGACTAGAAAAATCAACCGAGCGTGACCGAAGAGAAAACAGATGATGCCGGAGAGATTGTCGAACGGAAGAGCCATAGAAGTTCCGTAGTGTGAAGGTATTTCGGCTATTTCAAGTCTGACAAAAAACAGAGTAGCGTTCACTGTAAATTGTGCCGAAAGCAAGTCTGGAAATACAATAAACTGGTGCATGCTCAGGCTACGTCCACACGTACCCGGGTATTTTTGAAAACGCAGATTTTTCTATGCGTTTGCACCTTTCGTCCACACGTAAACGGCGTTTTTGGTCACTGAAAACGAAGATTTTTAAAAACTCCCACCAGGGTGGATATTTTTGAAAACTCCGTTTTTGCATTTACGTGTGGACTAGAAAAACGGAGAAAACGCAGCGTCAAAGGTGTGCGCATTTTTTGACGTCACACTGTGCGCCACGTTATTGTTTCGGTGAAATGAATTTCTACAATACTGTTACTATTAATTCTACTCTCTGCAGTGTTTAAATGCTTACATATACACACAGTTACTGTCCCTCCACACATACGACTCTGTTCTGCTTCTGTGCCCCAGCTTAGTTTACTTTTTCCCACCGAGGCTTCTAGACTTCTGATTGGCGATTCCTAACCGTGGACCTAGGAACCTAGGATTATTTTTTAAAAGGGAAAATCTCCGTTTTCAAAAATACCCGTGTACGTGTGGACGTAGCCTCAGTCTCTGACTGGAAGCGCTAATTCGTCATTCGGCTTTTGTCAGACTAAAGTAACTGTTAAAACTGTTTGAAAAGCTAAGCTATACAACAAGGAGAGATTGAGAATTTCCTTTTAGTTCTCAGTAGAGCTGGGCGATAGAACGATAACAATATGTATCGCGATATAACTTTTACTCGATAGAGAAATTAAGCTATCGCGATAGACCTCGCCGCTCTTGTCCTCTTTAAAAAAAAAAAAAAAAAAAAAAAAAGGTCAGCCAATCTAAATTAAGTAGCGCAGAGCCGAACCAATCACAGCCGCAGCGTCACGTCACGTGACTTGTTACGTACAGCACAAGTGCCAAGCCGCACGTGTGCTTGTTTGGGAAGCAGTCAGCGGGTAATGGAGCCAGCGCGTAATGGAGGAAATGAGTGTGCAGACTAGAAAAATCAACCGAGCGTGACCGAAGAGAAAACAGATGATGGTTCCAATGCCGGAGAGATTGTCGAACGGAAGAGCCATAGAAGTTCGGTAGTGTGAAGGTATTTCGGCTATTTCAAGTCTGACAAAAAACAGAGTAGCGTGCACTGTAAATTGTGCCAAAAGCAAGTCTGGAAATACATGCGTCACACTGTGCGCCACGTTATTGTTTCGGTGAAATGAATTTCTACAATACTGTTACTGTTAATTTTACTCTCTGCAGTGTTTAAATGCTTACATATACACACAGTTACTGTCCGTCCACACATACGACTCGGTTCTGCTTCTATGCCCCAGATTTGTTTACTTTTTCCCACCGAGGCTTCTAGACTTCTGATTGGCCAACATTTCTGCACGGTTAGGAATCTAGCGCCACCTGCTGCTTTGGCATGTTCATAGCAGCGTTTTCCTTCATTTCTGCCTTTATGTGTGGACGGGATTATTTTTTAAAACGAAAACGGAAAATCTCCGTTTTCAAAAATACCCGTGTACGTGTGGATGTAGCCTCAGTCTCTGACTGGAAGCGCTAATTCGTCATTCGGCTTTTGTCAGACTAAAGTAACTGTTAAAACTGTTTGAAAAGCTAAGCTATACAACAAGGAGAGATTGAGAATTTCCTTTTAGTTCTGTTTATTTGATATTGACAAAAGTTAGTCAGTTTTGTCTGTTCTTCTGTAAAACAAACTAAGATTTATTTTTAGAATTAATATTTTGTTTCTAAGTGGAATTGACAATTTAGTAGTCTGTTTTGTTTGTTCTATTTTGAAACTTAAACGCTTTAGCGGCTGCCTTTTGTGTAGTTTGCAATATTTGCCTTTATTTATCTGAAAAAGTCTCATGTTCCTTAAGTACATCTACCCTGTTGAACTTATTATGGGAAATAAATATTTAAATAAAAACAAGCTGCTGATTATTTCACATTTTACTTGTGATCAACGGCAAATTTAAATCTTACAAATATAGTTATTTGGCTTATATCGTGATAGATATCGTTATCGCCTGAAATGAAAAAAACATATCGTGATATGAAAAAATCTTATATCGCCCAGCTCTATCCTAAATTTAAATGCTTTTTTTGAAATTGTTTTTAAGGCACTTGCACACATGATGGAATTTTTTTTTCCCCCCCTGGAAAGTTCATGTTTGCTAAGAATTAGGGTTGGGCGATTGGACAATTATATCGACCAATCACCTTTTACAAGGGTGGTTTATTTATTTATTTGCCCATGAGTAAGTTTGTTAATAATGATGGAGCTAATAGAAACAGGCAACAGAAAAAAAAAATAGCGCTGTTTTAGCAGCACCCTCTTTCATCTGTGAACGAAATGCACCCTCCTCAGAGTGCGCCCAAGTGCTTGTTAATGGAGCTGCAAAAGCTGGTGATAGTCGTGGAATTTAGCCGTGTTTGAGTATTTTGCTCGCACTATATGTCTGCACAAGTGACACACCGCTTTAGTTACATCCTTTGGTTTACCTCTTTCATCTAGTTTAAAGCCAAAGAAATCCCAAATTGGTGACTTGTTTTTTTTTTTTTTTTAGCGCTTCCAGCGTTAACACGCCGTCATCACATCTGGTGCGCAGATTGAGTCAAAATCAGGTGGGTTGAGAGAGTTAAACGCGGTCATCGTGATTAAACTTTTTAAGCCACGTTAACGCTGATGCGCGCGTGTGTGTGTGTGTGTGTGTGTGTGTATATATATATATATATATATATATATATATATATATATATATATATATATATATATATATATATATATATATATATATATGTGTATATATATATATATATGTATATGTGTATATATATATATATATGTATATGTGTATATATATATATATATGTATATGTGTATATATATATATATATGTATATGTGTATATATATATATATGTGTATATACATATATATATATGTATATACATATGTGTATATATATGTATATACATATATATATATATATATATATATATGCATGCATGCATGCTCGGGTCCTCTGCCAGAGGCCTGGGAGCTTGAGGGTCCTGCGCAGTATCTTAGCTGTTCCCAGGACTGCACGCTTCTGGACAGAGATCTCCGATGTTGTTCCCGGGATCTGCTGGAGCCACTTGCCTAGCTTGGGAGTCACCGCACCTAGTGCTCCGATTACCACGGGGACCACCGTTACCTTCACCCTCCACATCCTCTCGAGCTCTTCTCTGAGCCCTTGGTATTTCTCCAGCTTCTCGTGTTCCTTCTTCCGGATATTGCTGTCATTCGGAACCGCTACATCGATCACTACGGCCGTCTTCTTCTGTTTGTCTACCACCACTATGTCCGGTTGGTTAGCCACCACCATTTTGTCCGTCTGTATCTGGAAGTCCCACAGGATCTTAGCTCGGTCATTCTCCACCACCCTTGGGGGCATCTCCCATTTTGACCTCGGGACTTCCAGGTTATACTCGGCACAGATGTTCCTGTACACTATGCCGGCCACTTGGTTATGGCGTTCCATGTATGCCTTGCCTGCTAGCATCTTGCACCCTGCTGTTATGTGCTGGATTGTCTCTGGGGCATCTTTACACAGCCTGCACCTGGGGTCTTGCCTGGTGTGATAGACCCCAGCCTCTATGGATCTTGTGCTCAGAGCTTGTTCTTGTGCTGCCATGATTAGTGCCTCTGTGCTGTCTTTCAGTCCAGCTTTGTCCAGCCACTGGTAGGATTTCTGGATATCAGCCACCTCCTCTATCTGCCGGTGGTACATACCGTGCAGGGGCCTGTCCTTCCATGATGGTTCCTCGTCTCCCTCCTCTTTCTTGGGTTTCTGCTGCCTGAGGTATTCACTGAGCACTCGGTCAGTTGGGGCCATCTTCCCAATGTATTCTTGGATGTTCGTTGTCTCATCCTGGACTGTGGTGCTGACACTCACCAGTCCCCGGCCCCCTTCCTTCCGCTTAGCGTACAGCCTCAGGGTGCTGGACTTGGGGTGAAACCCTCCATGCATGGTAAGGAGCTTTCTTGTCTTTATGTCAGTGGCTTCTATCTCCTCCTTTGGCCAGCCTATTACCCCAGCAGGGTACCTGATCACGGGCAGGGCGTACGTGTTGATGGCCCGGATCTTGTTCTTACCATTCAGCTGACTCCTCAGGACTTGCCTGACCCTCTGCAGGTACTTGGTGGTTGCAGCTTTTCTAGCGGCCTCTTCATGGTTCCCATTCGCCTGTGGGATCCCCAAGTACTTGTAACTGTCCTCTATGTCTGCAATGTTGCCTTCTGGTAGTTCAATCCCCTCAGTTCTGACTACCTTCCCTCTCTTTGTTACCATCCGACTACACTTCTCCAGTCCGAACGACATTCCAATGTCATTGCTGTATAGCCTGGTAGTGTGGATCAGTGAATCGATGTCTCGTTCACTCTTGGCATACAGCTTGATGTCATCCATGTACAGGAGGTGGCTGACAACTGCTCCGTTCCGTAGTCGGTATCCGTAGCCAGTCTTGTTAATGATCTCACTGAGGGGGTTCAGACCTATGCAGAACAGCAGTGGGGACAGAGCTTCTCCTTGGTAGATCCCGCACTTGATGGTGATTTGTGCTATGGGCTTGGAGTTGGCCTCTAGTGTTGTACACCACATCCCCATTGAGTTCCTGATGAAGGCTCTTAGGGTCCTGTTGATCTTGTACAATTCTAAGCATTCCAGTATCCAGCTGTGGGGCATTGAGTCATAGGCCTTCTTGTAATCAATCCAGGCAGTGCACAGGTTGGTCAGTCTGGTCTTGCAGTCTCGGCTGACTGTTCTGTCTACCAGTAGCTGGTGTTTTGCGCCTCTGGTATTCTTGCCAATCCCTTTCTGTGCCCCGCTCACATGAGATTAAGCCAATGTTGACTTTTAGCTTACAGAGACTGAAAGAAGATGAGAAAATGTGATTTAAAAAAGGGACAACTTGGTTTTTTTTTTTGAGTGTGATGACCCATGTGCCTGTTCATCTTAACCGATATGATGCCTGACAGGAGCTTCCATGTAGTACTGAGGCAGGTTATTGGTCGGTAGTTGGAGGGGACAGGTCCCTTCTTGGGGTCCTTGGGGATCAGGACCGTTCGACCTTCGGTTAGCCATTCTGGGTGTCTCTCGTTAACTAGCAGCTGGTTCATTTGTGCTGCCAGACGCTCGTGGAGTGCACTCAAAAGCCTGCCATCCATGGATTCTGTCAGTGTTTTGATCTGTTCACCATCAACATTGCGTGCAGCAGCAACCACAGCCTCCCAGACACTGTTCAGAGAGGTGTACTGTTTTCCCTCCTTGTAAATCTCACATTTGATGATGGACCACAGGTTCTCAATGGGGTCCAGATCAGGTGACCAAGGTGGCCATGTCATTAGGTTTTCTTCTTTTATACCCTTTCTTGCCAGCCACGCTGTGGAGTACTTGGACGCGTGTGATGGAGCATTGTCCTGCATGAAAATCATGTTTTTCTTGAAGGATGCAGACTTCTTCCTGTACCACTGCTTGAAGAAGGTGTCTTCCAGAAACTGGCAGTAGGACTGGGAGTTGAGCTTGACTCCATCCTCAACCCGAAAAGGCCCCACAAGCTCATCTTTGATGATACCAGCCCAAACCAGTACTCCACCTCCACCTTGTTGGCGTCTGAGTCGGACTGGAGCTCTCTGCCCTTTACCAATCCAGCCACGGGCCCATCCATCTGGCCCATCAAGACTCGCTCTCATTTCATCAGTCCATAAAACCTTAGAAAAACCAGTCTTGAGATATTTCTTGGCCCAGTCTTGACGTTTCAGCTTGTGTGTCTTGTTCCGTGGTGGTCGTCTTTCAGCCTTTCTTACCTTGGCCATGTCTCTGAGTATTGCACACCTAGAGCTGGGCGATATGAGATTTTTTTCATATCACGATATGTTTTTTTCATTTCAGGCGATAACGATATCTATCACGATATAAGCCAAATAACTATATTTGTAAGATTTAAATGTGCCGTTGCTCACAAGTAAAATGTGAAATAATCAGCAGCTTGTTTTTATTTAAATATTTATTTCCCATAATAAGTTCAACAGGGTAGATGTACTTAAGGAACATGAGACTTTTTCAGATAAATAAAGGCAAATATTGCAAACTACACAAAAGGCAGCCGCTAAAGCGTTTAAGTTTCAAAATAGAACAAATGAAACAGACTAAATTGTCAATTCCACTTAGAAACAAAGTATTAATTCTAAAAATATATCTTAGTTCGTTTTACAGAAGAACAGACAAAACTGACTAACTTTTGTCAATATCAAATAAACTGAGAACTAAAAGGAAATTCTCAATCTCTCCTTGTTGTATAGCTTAGCTTTTCAAACAGTTTTAACAGTTACTTTAGTCTGACAAAAGCCGAATGACGAATTAGCGCTTCCAGTCAGAGACTG